>NC_088608.1:6507121-6810151 GCF_036013475.1 Columba livia
CAAATTAGATGCTTAGTTTTTGTTTAACTCTTATTTAACTAGACACGGCATCCCTGGATTCATCCTGAAAAAGCAGGAAATGACACACCAGGAAGCTGATGGGGGTCATCGATCATTCATATTCAGCTTTACAGTAAATGAAAGAGAAAGGGGAGCAGAAAGAGGGACTGGTAGCTGAAGAACCCCCTATATATTCAGGGGAAGGACCTGTATTACTTGTGGTGCGGCAACCCATGGACAAGATCAGCTAAACCATCAGAAAAAAAACAACAGTGAAATAAGGAATTGTTAACACTTTTGCAGAATTGGAAGAATCACAAGATCACAACAGCCTTTGCCAAGCAGGACACAGGCAGAGGCAAGCAAGGAACATATATAAGAGAATGTAATGAAAGGACCTGACCAAAACCAGGACTCGTGATTTGTCAGCATAACATCAGAAGAAATATCATCTTAAAATGGTATTTAAGAGAAGTTAAGGGAATGCTTTAGGGAACTAGAAGGGAAGTTTTGTCCATGCATGGAGGCAGGCTGGGACACTGGACGAGACGCAGGGGAAAGAGGCTGCACAGCCCCAGGGCGCATCCAGAGCGACAACCCGGCTTCCCATGGGAAGGAGGTGGAGACAAGAACAAGTTCAAGGAGCTGGTGTAGCCGAACTTGTGAGGCTGCGAGGGAGAGCTGTAATTTGTGTGAGAGGCCACCGTACATAAAAAATTCTCTTAGACAAATTGCCAAACCCTCGCAGCACTTTCTGTGATTCTGAAGGCAGAGAGGCCGTTCTGCACCTTACGGTGGTCCCGCACGGGAGCTGGGGGGATCCTGCTTTTCAAGGGAAGGTTTGAGTTCACGCTCCTTTGACTCCTGACAGGGTTTACAAAACCTCAGTGGAGTATTTTTTCCCTGATATGGAGAACAGAAAGCAAGAGAATTACAAGCTGGGCAAGATAAAAGCTAACTACTGCATGCAAGATACCACCTCTGAGGCAGGAGAGGGGAAATATATGCAAACATTTCTTGCTTCTGCCAAGGATCAGCCAAATTTCTAGTGCTGGAGCTTACTCTCATTTTTATTGGTGGCTTTTTTGTTGTTATTGTGTGGGATTTTTTTTTGTTTGGTTGGGGTTTTTTTTGTAATTCTATTAGAAAATCACTCCTGACTTCCAATATTGTGAGATATTTCAGAATCAGATCTAAAATATGGTAATGTCATGAGAATAACGATTACAAATCTTGGAGGTACTTTGTATGCTGCACAGGTACCTCCTGGATTACAGGCTTCCTGAATCTGAATTTGTTTTCTGATTTTGATGCTTTTACTTGTGTTCTCTGGTACATATTCTGCTATACTTTTCACTGCAATTACTGCAGTAACTCCTTTAACAATTTTTAGTCTTTCAGCTTTGATTTATTTATATGGAAGACTTATTTTTTAATTAAAGTTCTTAAAACTTGCTGCCAAGGACTTTGAAATTTAAGGATTTGATTTAAGCTACCAGAAAAAGGCATTCACGATCATGTTGGGATCCTGGTTTCTTCTTTTCAACACCAAAGCACAATTGTATCTCTGTAATAGCTATACTGAATATTAAAGGGAGCAATTATTACAGGGCATTTTAACTATCTGAACATTAAAAACCTAAAAGCACTAATCATAATTCCTTTGCCATATTAAAACATCACATGAGCAGAGTACTAAAGCAATAGTCATTAATCAGTATTTAAAATAAGACTGTTGCCAAATTATCTCTTAGGCTTAATTTCCTTGAGCAGTATCATCCCACAGAGAGAAGTCTGGAGTATAACCCGACATATTACTGTTCTTCAAGAGATTAGTTCACCATTGGCAATTGTTCACCTGCATTAGCTGGCCCCCGCAACACTGCAGAACTTCTCCTCCAGCTTACAGAGGCACAAATGTCAAATTAAATACCCATCTGCCTTCCGAGTCAGCCCAAGGCTGCTCTAGTAACGTAGGCAAAATTGAATGAGTTATTTTGTCCTAATTCTACAGGCTGCAAAATAGAATTTGGTGGCAGTGGCAGAGCCGGATCCAAGAGAGGGCCCGGGGGACTGACAGTAGCCAGTGGGAGTTTCGGGAGGCAAGGGTGGAAGGAGGAGAACGACTGTATTTTAGAGGCTACCAATTTTGGGCAGCTGGAGGGAGTTATGCATTCCTCCATGCACCTCCTACAGCTGCAGCTTTGCCCATCAGCCTCATGTTTTCACTTCCCTCCATACCAATGAATAACCTGGCAAGAAAACACTTAATAAAAAATTAGTAATCTAACCATTCTAATAAGAAAAGCTTCATTGAGACTTAGAGGGTGCAACGCTATGAGGGAGAGCATACGGCTGTGCCAGGTGGGGTCAAACCCTCTCAAGTTATGAACTAAGTGCCAGTAGCAAATTTTCCCACCTGCTGGTGATGACAAACTTCACCCTCCCCTCCTCCTCCCAGCTGGAAATGTTCCCTGCAGAGGTACCTCCATCTGCAGAGGCAGAAGCCATGTGTCCCTGCCTGCTGTGGCACACGGGGACATCAGCAGCAAACACAAGCTGCCACCCGAAATTGCCGTCCCAGGCTGGCCAGACAGGCAAGAGCACGTGTACTCCACAGCATCTTGGTGCAGGGCTCCTGCCAGAGCACATCGCTGCTGGTGTGTGTTTGTTAAAAGCCTGAGGTTCAGACAAGAACAAAAAAGCTGGTCTCTAATCCAAAGTTGTTACATACTATTTTATATATATCTGCTGCATCAAGGAATAATTATATGGAGAAGAGGAGTTAGCTGTCCCTTTCCTATGCCTTTCATAAGTTTGCTCTCTCCACTTATCCTCCTTTTTACGGGGCACAGGAGAGCTATCCCTCAGCTCGCCTGCTTTTCTTTCTTCCTATCTTGTCCGTGGCTAATTTTATCTCCCCCATGGCTTCAAGTTCCATTTTCAACTAGCACTTACACTGTCATATCTGAAGTGCTCATCTCCAGCCAACACATTATTTTAGCCCATCTCACTCCAGTTGTCCCCACCTCGCTCCGTCAATGACACCAGCGAGGAGCGCTCACATCTGAACTTGTGTTATACCTCTCTTTATGCAGCCCTCTGGAATACTTAACTGGAATTAATATGAAATATCATCCCCTTCCCCAGCTTTCAGTACTTTCTGAAGATCCGCTCCTGCTGTAAGCCGCACTTCTTCCTAAAATCAGCCAGACAGGACATCTATGTTGAATGGCTCTCCGTAATACTGGATGCTATTTATTGTACTTGTTCTTTCAAAAAATAACATTGCAAAAATAGCATCACCATCCCATTACGTCTACTGTCAACCAGCATGACCAAATAATCTCAGCACTACCACTCTTTTCACTGCTCTTTGATCCTTCCCCATTGTTTTGTGATTTATTATTTTCTACATTTGGTTCAATACTGATAGGCAACCACTTCTGAAGAAACCTGTCTTCTGTGTATATACAGCAACAACATCAGTGAAGGCATTATCATAAAACTGATAAGAAATAGTGCTAAGAGCTAGTTCCCCTACTTTAATCCATTTATCCTACTGTGCCTTCCAGTAGTCAAAATGAAGATGTGTCCATGGGACTCAGCAAAGAATCAAATTTACATACCAAAATAAGACATGAAATAGTTACAAGTGCAATTGCTTAAGGATAATTGAGCCTATTATCCCCTTCTGTGTTACAGTGATGGGTCTGGGCTATTGCTAATAGTTGATGCACAGAAAAAAAAATGCATTTTATGTGACAAACAGAAGAATGCTTCACTAATTTGGAAGAGTCACAAAGAATAAAAGGAATTACAAATTAAAAAGAAAAAGAGAATGCAGTTGTTCAGGGGATTTGGATACTTGTGATATCTGTACTGGGACCAAAACAATGCTTCTTTTAATAAAGCTGTCATCATCACATATCATATAAATGGCCACTTTTCAGCCCAAAGCACCGTACAAACAATGAACCCAATCTGGCAGTCATTACTTAGTCTTCACGCTCATTAGTTTTTTATCTAAAGAGTCGGATCTGATCAGATTTTCTCATCTCTTGTTTAGGTAAGGATCTGAATGCCTTTCAGCAGGGTATATATGTTAGCTTTGCAAAATAGTTTAACGTCTCTGTAATACTTAGTATATGCAGCATTACAATACACAGAACCTCTCTGGTAAATAATGCGCCTATTTGTCCAAAATTGGCTTTTACCTGGTCACTGACACTTAAAGGAGAAATAATTCCTATGAAACACCTTGAAGGTGAGGAATAAAAGCAGTGTAACAGTTAGGTAGAACATCTATAGTTTAGAAAGCACCTTCATAACCATGGTCTCTCCTATTTCAAACTTGTTACCCGATCTGGAGCAGTCACTCCGGGCACGTCATGGCTCTTGAGCAGTGCAGCCCTGTCTGGTTGTATCTCCGCGTGTCCCCACTGAAACCCATCCCACACCAAATGGCTGGGCTGTCTAACCAGAAGCTGGGGTAGAAAACCAGAGGTGAAATGAATATGCAGACAGGACACCACTCCAGCTGTGGATAATTTGCCATTTTAGTGTATTGGAGACAGACAGACAGGTGAGACAGAACCGAGACACTTCCACTGACGTCCATTTTTGCACTATTCTGTGGCCACATACTCTCAAACCAAATTGGGGGCTAAGTGGGGAAAAAAATGACAAAGATATTTTACAACAGGAAAAAAGAGAGCTTTTTCCTAAGTTTGCACCATTTATAAATGATGACCTTTTTGAAAACTGTTTGTGTGGGTCTTTGTCTTAATTATTTTTGAACTCACAGCTAGCATCTGCAAAGTGAACATTTTCAGAGAACAAACAGGACAAACTAAAGGCTGAAAGTTCTTCTTAAACTTTTCTATGCTGTTACAAATCTGTATATTTTTAATTTGCAAGCTATAAAACACATACAGTAATAGCACCGAGGCCATCAACTTGTACAGTTCCTTTTTCCATAGAACCTCTTAGAAAATTTTTCTCTTAATTAATTTTCTCTCTGACCTCCTGGCCAGCATCCCACATTCTTATTTATTTTTCATGTGAACAAACATTCAGAGATTTTATTTCATCACAAGGTGAAAAACATTCCTCATCAAA
Organism: Columba livia; assembly: GCF_036013475.1. Lineage (NCBI taxonomy): Eukaryota > Metazoa > Chordata > Aves > Columbiformes > Columbidae > Columba > Columba livia. The sequence goes on from NC_088608.1 coordinate 6,512,243, forward strand.
CACCAATTACTAACATCATTAACTAACATCCTGCATTTCCCAGGATGATAAGTGCACCTGAATTCTTAAACTTATGATTAATTTAAGGCTAAAGAGTGGCGAGGTTGAACACTGTGTGTCAGTGAGTGAATGACCAAATCCTCGGCCAAAGGGTAACACCAAACAGCTAGAGGAGGAAGGGACCTTCAGCTTCTACGAAGCTGCCCATTCAGTGAAATCAAACTGAACTGCTCAACTGGTTTCTACACATTTGATCAGGATTTAAGTCATCTCAGTTTCCTATGTGTGGGTTTCCTTTGAACTGATTATTGGGAGTTCTTTCTGAATTTATGATTATTTTTTTTTAATGAGGGTATTTAGAACAATCAAAATAAGTAAGCACGCAGTGTACTTTCAACATAGCTTATGCCTTCATTTTTTTCTCTGATTTTTGTTTCTGTGCATATCCATGTTCACCCTAATACCCACACACATATTAAGTCAAAACTTGTATTGAAATATTGCTTTAGTTGTATTAGTGAAAAGTCTAAACTCCCCCAGCAAATTACAATTCATGCATCGGGAAATAAATACAAACATTTGCATTACCTGCTGAAAAGGAGCAGAGCACAGCTCTGGAAGGCTCTAAATAATGATGACACTTAGCTAGCTTAAGTTTCTTCTTACAGACACATAAATCAGGAGGGACTTACCTCAAGTCATGGAGATTCACCAGAGTGAGAGGTAAATGAGACTCAGTGAGGTGAATTAAATTATTGAAGAAGTTTATCTAAACCAAGCTGAATTATCTGGGGAGCAGACAGGAACACTGTGATGGTTCCATTGTGACGATGCTGGAGGGCAACACACTACAGAACTTCAGAGCTGGATTTCAATATAAAAGCAGCATTATTAGAGAGCTATTTTTTAATAAGACTTCTCATTTATGGGAGAACAAATGCTGCTAATAATAATACTAGAACCAGATATTCCCAAAAGCAGTCGGTGACAGGTTAATTCAGCCATTGAAACAAGAAGGCGATACTATTCGAGATTTCTTTTTGATATGTAAAAGGAATAAAAGAACTGGTTATAAAAATAAATTGGGAGTATCCAATTATATGCCAATTCTAAATTAAAGTATTAACTGACATTAGCAGAACCCTTAGAAAAGGCAAGCTGGCATTTTCAGTCACAGTTCTTGGCATCAAAAGGGCAACTTCTGCACAGCAAGGGAACCAGGCAGGAAAGTCACTGATCATAAGGTTGAAAGATCTGCTTGGTGATGGAGACTGGAGTTTTTCCAAGTCAGATGCCACCAATCACAGGGATTCATTTCCCAAGAAGAAACAAACTCGAAGGCAGTGTGCCAAGTCCTCCCTTGTCAAATAGACCAATAGATAGAGCATGTCCCCTGGGGATAACTGAGTTCACCTGGAGTTGAAGGAAGGACCAAAGCAAAGCTGCACCTTGGAGCTCAGGAATGGCCAAGGAGCAGAGTGGAGGACACAGGTACCAAAGCCCAGCCCAGGGAGCTGCTTTGGAAGATACTAAAACAAGCAATGAAAGATTTGTTGGCTACGTAAAGAGATAACCTGCAAACTGCAGCTACTGCACAGTGAGGCTGGAGTACAGATTAAAGACAGTAACAAAGTAACTCCAAATTACATACATACGTGCTTCAAATGTCATTGAAGTCAATGATGGTAACAGCTGGGATGAACGTGTATCTCAAGAAACCAAATGTGCGAAAATGAGGAATTAAGTAATTTCCACCCAGACTAGTGAAAGAACAGGCATAGGAAATTCCACATGGGGTAGCAAGCTTAAATAATCAATCAAGACTAGAACAATATCTTGATTTATAATAATAAATGTCATATCTATATTTAAAGAGGAAAAATAATTAGCAGAGGAACTAAAAGCCCTTTCCTCTAAGCTCAGCAGCAGCAGAACTTGAGAACAATTTTTAAGGAAAGAACAATCAAAGCTAGGGAAGCTAAGATAATTTGGGGAAATACCACATGGGTTTAACACGGGTAAGGCACAGAAAACTAATCTGACATCTTTTTTAGAGCAGACAATGCACTTTCTGGAGAAAGGAAATCAAAGAGACCTCAGCTGTCTGATTTTGGTAAAGCTCTACTGCCACGTCACCTGGGAAGTTATTAGTTAAATTGAAGAAGATGGGGGATTAGTACAGAAGTTTTGAATTGGCCTGAAACTGCTAGAGTTAGGACAGTAACAGCAATGTTAAATGGGGAATGTCAGGCTGGGGGGAAGTTATTAGTGTCACTGGTCTTAGAGCCAGTCGTCTTTAATATTTCACCAATTACACTGGCACACAAATAGCTACAGTCCGGTTAAAAATTCTGCTGAAGACCAGAAGCCAAATTACATCTTTATACAGAGAGAAGTGGAACGGTGTGGAGCAAGAACCATGTGGCATGTGGACCGAAGTACCAGAAAGAGGTGGCAGTTCAGCAGTACAGAGAGCAGATCACATATTTGGAGACTAAAAAGAAAAAAACAGCCTTGGGAAACTACAAGGGGGGGGAATCACAAGATGAAACACCATATGATGTGGCTGTGAAATAAAACAGAGGAAAATACAGTCCAGGATGGTATTATGTTAGAATTTCCCTACAAGATGGGATGCAATTACCAGCGTTTCACAAAGCCTTGCTAAGACCCTCTTTGGTGTAGTGTGTAAAAATGTGGGCGCTTAGTTTGCAAACTCAAACAGCAACAAATGCAGCAGAGAAACATCAGGGTGGCTGTGAGACTGAAGCCCCTGTCTTGTGAGGAGAGGCTAAAAGGGCTCGATATGTGTGGAAACAGAGAGCTGCGAGGAATGGGTCTCTTATCATTACAGATGTTTTCTCCCTATAAAGTCTGCAATGCAAGAAAATACCAGGGAGCACAGTTTTTAGTACTAATGGAAATTTCAGCAAAGACAAGACAAAGAAAAAAATACCCATCCACTCAGTCTGGGAATGATGAGGTTTGTAAACAGGAGAGCATGGGCCAGCCTTTCCACCGGGGTCATGCCGATCACCTGCCTGGTGCCAAGGCAGAGTTTAATATTGTTTTCAACTGGCCAATAAAGTTACCTGCAATTTCGGTGACTATGCTGGAGAAATTAATCCTATGTTCACTAAGAATACCACAAGTGTTTCACGGGTGAACCTGGAAGAAGGTGGCGTAATACCTGCTGCACCTCCCCATGGCTGATCACACATTCCTTTTCTTGCAAACCTTCAACTGGAGGAGGGAACCAAACAGAGAGTTATCTTGATGAAACCATGAATTAAAGGCAAATTAAATTCAAGACCACTGAAAAAGTGATCTTTGACTTGAAGGAGGTAATGAATTGGATTTTATCTTTAGCATTTATTAACCGGGTTTAGGTAGTTCTGAGATATCAAAGAAAAGAGAAATTGACTCAAGCAATGACTAATTTAATGCCATTAAGATAAATTATTGGTTTTTACAGATTGTTACAAAATGTAATTATAAATAAACAAGTAAACCAACCACAACAACCTTGTTCTTAGTAACTACCTCTAGATGTCAAATGCTTCTTTTATTCCAGTCAGTGCTGTTTGCAACACTGAGTGCCAACAGCTTTGGTTTAGGAAGCAGGCAAGGCTGGTGTGGAAGCATCAAAAAGTGTCCCATTTTGGTTTCCATAGGAGTTTTAACCAATTGAATTTAATGGAAATAGGAAGAAGCTTATTATTTAACTGAAGACTTCCCATTCAGTTTCCTCACAAGGATTTAAAAACTATTAAAATGACCAGCTACCAAAAGAGGAAAGACAGATTACTTTTAATAATTTAGTTACCCTTATACACATCAAATACAACAACAAAAGCCAGCAACAATTTAACATGGTAAAACTCAAAAGTGAAGGTCTTCCCTAACAAACATCTATTTACACACTGCAAGTTATACACCATACTTAAACATTTTTTCCCCTCTCACAGAACTTAATGGAGGGGCAGTACCATAAATGAAGCTACAACTTAAACTGATGGAACATGAAGTACAGACGTCTGACAATACTTTCACTTTACTTTAAATAAAATTACATTATCTCAGGTTATTCTGACCTTACCTGGTTCTGCTGTAATTCCTTCCTGGGACGCATATTCCTTTCCCTTGGATGCTTGCAATACAATCCAGAGAGCACTTTACATTCGTGTGACTTTGAGACATACTCCAAACTTCTGTATTTTTCCCTTTGCAGTACACAAAACCTTTTTTAAGTAACAAATGTTTCCTATTTTACCATTTAAAAGATGCTCCAATAGCGTGGCAAATGCTATTGGACACATTTCAGGGAAGCATGTGGAGGAGACTGATTGTTCCTTTCATTATTAACTCCATTGATAAACATCGGTTCAAGCCAACAAATTATCTTTTTGCTTTTAGAGTCAAACTTCATCTGTTACCCAGTCTGCAAATGAGATCAGAATCCAGCATAAATACACAAACTTCTGGTATACAAAACAACTGACGATTCTATAGGGAGACCACTTTGTAGGGCTTTATGTATGACTTGGATCAAAGTTCTCACCTTCACCGAACAGACAGAAAAGAAATGTTGTGTAAATTAATACTACTCTAAAAAAGCAGATCCAGTTCTACGTCTCTTAAAAGTTCACTGGAATTTGCCTTTATTTAATTCAATGATGAGAGTTAAGCCAGAGACTACAGAGATAACATTTGTTTAGAATAACACAGTAGTTAGAAAAACGCTAGCTAGAAGACAGGACATAAAATCGGTGTTTGCATCTGCTGTCACATAATATGCCTTGGATTTATGGGCATGTTCCAGAAGCAAAAAGCTGCCACAAACCCCTCCTGGTCAGGCAGTGCATGTTCTGGCCCTCACAAAGTGCCCATCACCAGCTCAGGCACAGACTATTTGCTGTGAATTACAGAGGGGAAAGAAGAAATAAGCCATGTAGAGCCTGGATCTGTACTCAGATTTCTCACAATTAAGTTTTAAGCGCAGGCTTTTGATAGGGGGTGTTGTGAGAAGAGTGACTGTCTGACGTTGTTTGGCACAGCCGGACATTAAGATGAAGTAACTCCCTGAGCATCATTAGGAACTGAAAGAGAAGAGTCCCATCCTTGGTTTTAAACACAGGGCCATCACAAAAATCAACACCTGTCAGGCCCTGATTATTCTCTAGCTCTGATTGCAAATGAATTTTCATCCCTTTGTATAGAAATCAGGTGTACGGAATCAGTGCTGGGAGAGCTCTGCCTGATAGGTTTGGATTTTTCTAAGCTGTAGTATAGAGACAAAAAGAAATCTGTTTAAAATTAACATTTTACTTCAAATAAAGCAAACATTTTCGTGTTATCTGAAAGACTTAAGAAACCATTTGTGTTGCTTCCCCTTGCTAAGCTCTCGGGTACCAGGGTACACTACACATTACTATCACAGGGTGGAAACACGGAAATGAATTTTTAAAAATATGTACTCTTCCTCTGGCTGGGATTAATTCCTGAGGTTAGCGTGCAGATACGACCCAAATACAACTTGTACTTTGAATCTCCTATGTGGTAAGAACTATGGTTAAGATGCTGCTGTTCGCATACAGCTCCTGAGAGGACACTTATTATGCAAAAATGAAGACATGAGAATGCTGATGAAAATCTGCGAGTCATTTATCAAACACTGACCTGAAATGAATATTAAGAAAACCCTCTTTTATATGCAAATGTTTAATCTGATTGAGTTTAATCATCACTTTTCTTTGTCAGGACTGATGAGTTGTGTACATACTGTGCAGTGTAAGATACAATCTTCCGTGTCTCTTTCTCAAAAAAACCCAGTTGTTTTGTCAATGGCTGCTCTGGGAACACACAGAATAGAAAATTAATCTCTTCTTATTATTTTACTCACCTGTGAGACTATCCATAAAGCCTATTTTGTCTGCCCACCTGCTGATCACTCGAGTAATATCTGGTTTACACGGGCCGAGTACTTTCATTCTCTCAACAAGACAAACTCAAAGTATAATTGATTTCTCCGATGGATTTTCTAATGAATATCTATTGCTACTCTAGTTGCTAAAGTACTCACTGATGTTTGTGTTCCAACAAATATAAATCTGTTTATTTACCATCCAACTTTACAACCAGCTACTAGCTGGGGAAAAGCAATGCGAAAGAAAAACTTCAATGCCCACGCATTTAGAAACTTTAGGCTCCAAACCGGGTGTGCTGCCTCGCAGCCCTCACTGTGACCACCCCAAGGAGCGAAATCCTCCGTCCTGTAGCATTAGCAAGATCTGAGCCTTATTAAAAAGCAACATGGTTATATTCTGTAAATCAAACTCTAACTAAACTGCGTGCTGAACCAAAGAAGAATTGAAAGCGGGTAAAAATTTAGCATGCAAACAATCAGAGAATAGAATCGTAGAATGGTTTGGGATTGAAGGGGCCTTAAAGATCGAGGGACACCTTCCACTAGATCAGGTCACCCAAAGCCCCGTCCAAGCGGCCTTGGACACTTCCAGGGCCGGGGCATCCACAGCTGCTCTGGGCAGCCTGTGCCAGGGCCTCAGCACCCTCACGATGAAGAATGCACCTTTTGATCCAGGTCTGGCTCCTAGTTACAGAGGAATAATTCCTTAATAACGGGATTAACAGCAGCAAAGATAGTACCACTTAGCTGTCAAAAGAAAGATTTACATATACAAATATATGTTCCAGATGGCCACTTGAGAGTATGCTGAATTTAAATGACGGCAACGGATTGGGTTTAAGAAATTTTGAAAACTTGCACACTCATAAAGGACCAGATTGTGGGACTCAGTGACCACTAAGCATTGCCACCAAACCCCAAACCAGCCGAGGTGCCCCAGGAAAGTCCGGCCACTGCAGCTGTGTTGCCTGAAAGCACAGACCGAGGAGCACACATCTCATCCACTGAGAACTGAGCGAAACCCCAAACTCCATGTATTAAATAGAGCTCTGTGTAACAGCATTAACAAATGCACTTTCATTATTTTCACCAGTGAAATACATATATAATAAGACATTATAAAAGTGGCCTACGACTTCATTACTTTTCAAAGTCTTGCTTAGAAGAGAGTGCTGAATTTTACTATTTTTCAACATTACTCTTTTTACTCAGACTCTTCAGAACAAGCTGGAAAATGTCCTTATGCCTGGTAGTTAATTAGAAAGTTCATGAACCACATAATGTCAGTTACTCAAAAAAAGGAAAATTCTCATTTTTTTCAGCAAAGTCATAATTTAAAGCTGAAAGTCATAATTTAAGACTGAATTATAAGAGCATAAAGGACACTTAAACATAACAGATGTTGGAATAAATAGTTTAATGTAGACCCACCAGCAGAGCTGACAGATATTCCTTGGTTTAACATTTCTAATTGCCAAAGTTCATACTAATTAATAATAATTGTCCAAGTCTCAAACTCCTGCAGAATAAAAGTCTTTCTTAATATCGAAAAGACAGTTACAGGTTTTATCCAACGTGGCATGGAACATCTTCTACATGATTTTATAGCAAACAATTTTAATAAAGTAAAAATGAATTTCATTATTTCTACTAATGACTCTGAAATAATATTTTAAAGAAAAGGGTTTAAAAAAAAATCCAGGAACCAATTTTTGCTTCAGAAACACTTAAGACAGTGACAATTACATACAAAGTTCTGTAAGAAATCCAAAACCTAATGAGTTAAGAGAAGCGGAGCATTTCGCATGGTTACACCTGCATCGAGCAGGGGTGGAATAGTAGAAGGACCCCTCTGATTTCAAACACATGACCAGACTCATTCATTAAAGGCTCTTCCCATCCATCCCACCACAAGCCACAAAAAACACAAATGAAATCACAGCACAGCTGAACTAACCAACAGAGGGCAGCTGACTCTCAGCTATACGAAATTCTTATTCAGGCCAAAAGCCACAGCAAAGAGCCCTCGCCAACAATGACTTGAAAACTGACATCACATCTTTTTACCTGGAATCTCAAATGCCAGGATTGAACAAAGCTTTGCTAGTGGAACCAACACATGTTTTCAAACAATAAAGATAAATTTGAGCAAGGAGATAAACCCAAAGTTCAAGTTGGACAAATGCTCTGAAACATGCAACTCAAAACTGGAAATTCTCAAGCCATCTCTGCTATTCCGAGACAAAAGCTGAATTTTGCACACTGTATTTATTCTTCAACAGAAAGTCATGTGGAGAAATATCTGGTTTTACAATTCATGCTGGTTATAGCCCCAATTAAGGAAAAACCACAACAGTAGCCTACTAACCAAAAAAAATAATCACCCAATGACCAAACTAAACCAAAACATTAAAACTGGTTGTTCTGTTGTTTCGATAACAGCATGTGGTTGAGTACTAGAGCAAAATTAATTCTCCATTAAAATGTAAATAACCATTTAAAGCCTGTTTTTTAAATTATTAAAGTGTAGCTAACATCTGTTTATTGTCAAACCACAAATGAGTCTCATCCCTCTTAAAATTAATCTGTAACTCTAACAAACACATAAACTATATTTGCCATCAAACTATAATCGATGCAGGGTAAACTTTATTGAGTGCACTAATATATAATTATCTTTGGTTCTGAGTTTGAACTCTGAAGTCGATCTGGAACACCTGAGACACCGTTGTGTGCAGCATCTGTCAGTGCATATGAGGGCCCACAAAACAAGCCCTTCATAAAATAATGCATGTTCCCTACTTAAGTTACAATATGAGAAACAGTTGACTCAAAAATAATACAAATTATAGACAGATTAAAAGCCCTCATAACTTTTAATTAGGCAATAAATCACAACAGACTACACAGGAGTGCTGATTTATGCACTCCTCAAGTGAGAAGCAGTAAATAAAACTAGACAGGACATAATACACATCTTATTGAAGAAGAAGAATCTACCCTTTGGCGTTTCATTCATACACAAAAATCCACTTGCCTTTAGTTTTTTCTACTGGTGGCTATAGCCTGTAACACATTTATAACACAAAGATGTGTCATGATCTATAGGCACCAACGTAGGATTAGCTGAATTCATGCAAACTTGTATTTGCAACTCTTTTCTTAGTGTCCAAGCTAAAACAGGGATGGCAGGGAGGGCCCCAGACAGCTCTGCAGTGGGGACGGCTGTAATTTCTCCTTTCTTTCCCCAAACCCACTTGCATGTGACTAGAATGAATTTCAACTTCTGGAAAGCAGCCCTTGCAAAGGACAGACCTCCCTGACATAGGAGTTATCTTTGACAAACGCTCAGAAAGCTGTAATTGGGCCTTGAAGCCAAAAATCTCCAAGTGGTTTATATTCCAGCTAGAAATCTGGTAACGCTGACGATCCTGACGCTGTCACCTAAAAAAGATGCAACACTCATGTGTTCAACTTGCAGTTCAAACGCACACATTTAGCTGATGGGAAGCCTGGTGTAATCCATCCAGAGGAAAGGATTCCAGAGGAGAGATCAAGAGGAATACAGAAGGTCATGTGCGCTTTTTTTTCTGCTGTTTTGGAGGAGGAAACCAATTATACAACATAAAAAGAAAATAAAATCCATTCCTGATTCCATCAATCACGTACAGTGCATAAAACAAAGCAAGTTGAATAAGAAACGTCTGCAGCAGAAAAAATATTAATACTTGTTAAGTATTATTCAATGCTAACTGCTGTAGACGGAACAACACAGTGATATTAAATACTTAAAAAAGGCAAGACCAGGGTTATTTCAAGGACCATCACACAAGAGGTGCCTGAGTGTCCCTGGGCTTTTCAGTAGCTCTGACGGAAGAATTCACATAGCATACATATATCTCTGTGTCCATTCTCCTGTTTGAACAGCAGCTTCATTTCCAATTATTCTCTCTTATTTAAAAAGGAAAGTCAGAAAGTAGGAATTTTCCACTATGAATGCTCAGGATACATCCACAGCATGCAGGTGAGTCAGACCACCTTTAGCAAACTCTGCTCCTCTAACCATAAAGACACCACATGAATGTGGTCAACTTTAAACTGCGGACACACAGAATCTGATATATATTTAGGAGAAAATTCAGTCCTTCTAAAAGACACTGCTGTCCACTCGGAAAATTTAAAAAGTGACCAAAATTTTATAACTCAACTGGAGCCACATCCTAGCAGAGCCAACGCAGAAGAGCTCAGTGTAAAGGTCTGGATAAGAGACAGAGATATTTGGATGGCCAAAGGATGTATGAGATATTCTGCCCTGTAAACTCATTTCTTTACTGCAGTTTTCTCAACATCAGACAGACTGCCATGATGCCCTTTCTTAAAGCTTGTTGGCAGAATAGCCTCACCCTGGTTTCTGACAGTAGTCGATGCTAAATCAGGCCAATGACGGGACCTTATTTACCAACTCAACCCAACCCAACTAAGTCCAACCCAACCTTTGCTCAGGTTGGATGTGATTCGCGTTGCACACACAAACATCCCAGATTGGAGAGATCTGCTCAATGCACCCCCGTTCAACATCTTACCAATATCTACTTGCATTCACACTTCAAAAAGGTTTTGGAGTTATTATGTGGCAGGCTCTGTAGAACTATAAATTACTGTCATTGACTTCATTGCTTGACTTAGAATCTGTTTCAAAAGAAATTTCCACATTGTAATCAACAAGATAATATTTTGGAAACCAATTTTGTACAGAAGGGAATTACAAGAGAGAGTAAAGAGAAAGAAAACATGTCAAAATCTGCTTTTAACTTGCCAAAAGCAAGAAAAGAGATACTTCTGTGTAATTCACTCTTTCTGAAGATTAAGTCACATGCGATAAAATGCATCATGCCAAATAGCTCTTTTTCACATCTTCTACCACATGAAAAGGTGAAGACGTACCAACATTTTTTATTCTGAATATTCCTGGGTTTGTTCCAATTAGAACAGAAGCTAGGTCCCTATTTTAAGTGTTATGCAGCATTTCCCCTTCCTTAAACACCGTGAACCCAAAACTTAGAACTAATTATGGTGTAGAACTATGCAGAAACAGAAAACTTTCTAAAAAGAGGGAAGAGGGGGAAAAACAACACCCAAGATTAAATCTGCTACCAAGGAATAACCAAGGCATCAATCCTTTGTGTTCTCCTGCTCCTAAGACAGAGACAAGCAAGAGTAAGTTCAGTCTCGGTGTTAGACGCTGTCACACTGATTTATGACACGTAGTGTGTGCTGGTCCTTCAACATGACATATTGTCCACGAGAGATTCAGCACAAACCAAACTTCTTTCCTTAAAATATATTGCCCAAATCAATTTAACCTCAGTTCCTTAGGTGAAATACTAATACTTTCTCCACTGGGCCACCCAACCTTCTACGGCTGTTTTTTCCATTTAATTCTATCTCCTCTGCAGAGAAATAAACAGGACAAAGCACTTTTGGTATAACTCCTGTTATTCACTATACTTTGCAGTGTGCTATCATATCAAACAATAAATACTTTCTTCAGCAACAAACACAGGAGCTCTGTATTTAGATCAGACGTAATTACGGATAAATTTTCAGTTCAAGAGATGTAAATGTTTCACTTGCTTTTAGTGTTAAAAGTCCTCCTTTGATACATATTTTATGAAGAACTCAGTAGGGACTGCATTAGGCAGAAAGATGCAGTTTAATCAATTAGCACGAGGCTGCTAATTTTTGTGGATTCAGAGTCATAGGGAGACTGGCATTGTATAATATTTAATTTCACAAAGTGCAGATGTACTCTCACAATTACAGAAAATAGCATTACACCATATATCAATATGTATTATTATTATATAGAAGTTTAAAGGAGCTATATAGGAAAAAAAGCCAAGTGAAAAAATACTTTTGGAGGAAGTTGTTAAAACTCTTCCATTTTTGCAAGGCTAAAGATTTTCATGGGTGGCAATTGTGGAAATATGTTTATATGACTCTTTATTCAAGTCATATAAACATATTTCCACAATTGCCACCCATGAAAAACACAGAAAAAAAAACAGAAAACCTGCAGGAGAAATGAAAATCAATTGTGGATTGAAGCTGAAGCTGCACACAAATATAAAATATGCTGGGAACCAGAGTAGGTGCTACCGGGTTTATTATCCTGAAGGACAAACGGGAAATGTTTGTGTTTTCCTTAGGAAGCAAAGCCAGACCCACATACGGGGCAGACTCTCCAGACACTCACTTTGGGAAAATGAGATAGGGCTCAGGGTACACAGATCCAGCTCATTTAATGAACTAAATTACTGTTTCATATCAAAACCACCAGTCACAGCAAGAAAAGTATAAGGAAACCAGGTGGGTTTTGCTATTTTTGACACTGAAAATTCTCCCGCATTAGTGTAGCAGGCATAAAAACTTGTCATTTTTTATGATACTGTAAAACTGCACTAGAATCAGAGGACAAATGCTTGCCTCGCTGTAATTCCTTACTTTAAGGCTGAGTGGGAGGAAATCAGACCTTCTGAAGGTAAAACCGAGATTAAGGATAGGATTTTTGTTTCTAGAAGTTAAGTTGCACATGAAGCAAACGAGCGTTGACAGACAGAGCCAGAGGAAAATATAGGTCAGCCGTCTGCTGGCATGCCAGAGAATGGGATCTTCCACAGCCGATGCTGCGGGGACAGCAGCACAGGACTGGGCTCAGGAATGAACTCCTGGCAGCTCAAATGTGCGAGAGGAACAGATTTTATGAGCACCTCAAAAAACTTCAGTGACTTTCCTGACAATTAGAAATCTATATTGCAAAAGAAGTGATTTAAGCGGGAGCTATATATAGCTAATACATAATTACTGATATTCTTGAAGACTAATTTCTGATACTGAAAGGTGGAGGTTACACACGCAACTCACCATCCAGCAATTGGATGTGAGCTAATTCAGTGATAACAATGAGCAATGTTGGGTTCAAGCTCAGCTTCTAACGCAGGAGCCAAACACTTTTGAAAATGCTTCATACCCATCCACATACACTCACACACAGAATCACAGAATGTCAGGGATTGGAAGGGACCTCGAAAGCTCATACAGTCCAGTCGCCCACTGGAGCAGGAACACCCAGATGAGGTTACACAGGAAGGTGTCCAGGCGGGTTTGAATGTCTGCAGAGAAGGAGACTCCACAACCTCCCTGGGCAGCCTGTTTCAGTGTCTGTCACCCTCACTGAGAAGAAGTTTCTTCTCAAATTTAAGTGGAACCTCTTGTGTTCCAGTTTGAACCCATTGCCCCTTGTCCCACCATTGGTTGTCACTGAGAAGAGCCTGGCTCCATCCTCCTGACACTCACCCTTTATATATCTGTAAACATGAATGAGGTCACCCCTCAGTCTCCTCTTCTCCAAGCTATGTATGTGTAAAAGACGTATTTATGCAAAAGAAGAGAACAACCGAGTATTGCACCGAAACGAAGCATGAAAATAAAATCTTTTCTAGCCAGACACACTCAAGAGAATAACTACTATTTTAACAACTCACAGTCAGAGAGGGAACAAAGAGAAATGAAAGAGGTTGCAAATACTTTGTGTCAGCAGGTAAGGAGAGGAGTATAACTCGAAGGAAAACAGGAGAAATACTGCAGCGTTATACATTGCTTATTCAGAAACTTTATTGTACGCAAAATGATTGCTCTGAGAGCAGTCACCTACCTAAATAAGAATTGACTTTGTTTCACTAGAGAGTCCTGTGATAAGCCACGCTCCCTTGCTCTTCCTTAGGCAGAGTTTCTCTGATACAATCTAAAGGAATTTTTGGATGGTGGAAACTTTAGCTTAGTAAATGTGAACCAAAAATTGCCTTCAGAAATGGCTACTGAATGTGGGCAAGTCCAACTTTACTCTGCAAACCTCTGTGTTGGTTTTCCTTTCATTGTTTGGGGGGGAATTTAAAGTGTGAAAAGCCCTGGAAACATCTCACCAAAAAGCTTTTCCAGAACAGACCTTTCGTAACATTCCAAATTAGGAAAGAAGAAAGATATCACACATACATACACACATGCCATCCTGTAGCCCAAGCCCAGCTTTGCCTTGCAAAGAGACTGTGGCTTCTACAATTAACAGCAGTCTCTGAGACCATCCAATCTTCTACATTCTAATAGTGAGTTTTTAAAGCCTATAATTTTCTAAGATTTTCACTTTTGAAAAGAAATTTAATGCATTTTTAGCTGACCAAAAAAATGTGTTGTGTCTTAAGCACAAGTAGGACTAAACCAGTCACCTTCTATGGAAAGGTTACCAGAAATTCATACATCTTCACACCCGCTTCTCAGAAATCTGATGTGTAAATGTTCCACTGTCCTCCGTTTCCCTCTCGTTAAACTTTCGTATGCAATTTCAGGAAAAGTAATTGTAATGTGCAAGGTGTCCGCATTTCTCATATTCTAGAGTGAACATTGGAAAATGTCATTAAGAATAAAATATTCATTTTAAAGAGAGCAGTAAGTTTAAATTCCAAATATATTACATGTTTTTTCTGCTATGCCTGCTTTTAGAAATGCTCCCAACCCTTTAGAAATGTTTGCTGAAATGCATACAGTATATATAAAGGGAATAAACTACTTGCTATGATATTTGTCCTTTAGCAGGACCGAGTAAGAGAGAGGGGGGGAGGAAAGAGAAGGAGGGAAAATCTTGACAAGAATATATATTAGAGCAATCAATAAAAAGATAATCCTTTGAATTCGTGAGTCTTTAAAATAAGATGCATTTTCTTGTAGTGATCCTGAAAAACCTATAAAAGAATATTCAAGCAATAAACACCCCATAACTCATATTTAACCTTTCATCATGTAGAACTACATATTAAATAGCTTAGCAACGGCATGCTGTGTAAGTGCATTCAAATAAGAGCAGAAATAGAAAAATGTAAATGCTACACCTCTTTTAACATGCATTGCACTGCCAAGAACATCTGCCAGCTGACCCCATAATCCAATCTGCTGCTCAGAAGCAATCATATCCTTAGATAAGAGCTGCACAGCTTCTCCATGCAATGCCCAATTTCTTTAAAAGATGGAGCAAAATGTAGTTAGCCAACTCTTCAACAATTTCCAAACACTTAGAGGTACAAGAAGAACGTAATTCAACACATTACATGGATCTGCATTAAAATACTGTCATCTCTTCCCCCAAATACTGTAATTCATCTTTTAATTTCACAGGACAATAACGCAGAGGAAATTTAAGACTGTATCAAATCAAGTGATTATATCAAAATACCAAGTGCTTACAGCACATGTAAACTGTTTTTCACTTCTATTAGAAAATAACAACCTGGAATAAAATCCAGAAGGGTTCAACCTAGTCCTTCGACTACAATGAGAAGAAGAAATACATAAAAGTTGATTTAATTCTCCTGAGTGTACTTCTCGTGTCTACTGCAAAAGGAGTGGACTCCTTGAGAAGCTCTACAGGCCTGGGGGGATGAAGACATCCAAAAGAATGGCTTCGAGATACTCCAGAAGAGCCAAAACCTCTGTGGAATTAAGAGCATAAAACCCAGAGACTATCATGGAATAACAGGATGTGTCATTATCTCTGTATAAAATCAAACTTCTGCTAAAAGGTTCTGTCCTAAATACAGAAGCAAGCTGCACTGTGCTGATTGAACTGACTCTAGGACGAAAGTCTTTTATGAAACAGTTTATGTGACTCAAATAATTACTCATATTCATCAAATAAATTGTTCTGATCATGAAAATTGCCCGTCTCTCCAAGGCAGTAGCTTTGCTAAAGTACCTGTATTGGCAGGGCCCCGCACATGGTGGGAATGGTAAGAGAGAATTGCTGAAATAGTGTTGCAAATAACATTCTCTGTAGCTAAATTTATGTCAAATAACTGAAAAGTATTGGAAAAAAAGACATAGGGGGTCTGCCAAAAAGCCTAGAAAACACCCTTCACAAGATGAGGTTGAAAAGATTATTTCGCTTAACGAGAAAAAGACCCAGACTGACTGAGGGCTTTAATTATAAGACACTGGAAAATGGAGGGTTCTCCATAGTAATTGATTAAGCAATAACAAGACACAAGCTCAGAAGCAATAATTAAAGAATAATAAAAGAAAATACTGGAGGATATAATAAAGGAAATCCACTGGCACCTAGAGGAGTTTTATTATTGCTTCTGCGTTATCTAATGTCTTTATCAACTGCATAAAACACAATATAACACAGTAGTCAGTGAAAGATAGAGCAAATCTCAGCACCGAGGTGATCTGGCTTCCTCATGTCTGATACCAAAGAAAAGCAAGTATTTTACTTCAGGTATTTAACCTAAATTATACAAAAATAATGAGCACATCAAATACTTACATACAAAGAATCTATAGGGCTTTTCTCTAGGATTTAAACACTGCGCAGACCAGAGGAAATAGAAGACGATTTGCCTTGCAGTGGATTCATGGTATGTGCCCAGCTCAGCTAAACCACAGCACGAGCAGCTAATTGAGTTTACCATCTGGGTGGGTGACTTGTGCAGGCTGCAAGGTGCCGAAGGACCTCGGTGGGTATAAATCTTTGCTGGAGGCCCAAGTCCAGTGGGTGTAAAGCAAAACCCTTTCCAAACTGTGCTAAAGGCTGAGAAGTGCTTGGGAGGCAATGAATACACACAAGCACAACATGTGTATATGAGTGCATATCTAACTGTGCATATATATATACATATAAATATATTTTACTGATTAGCACGACAATTTCTTTTTATCCTAAAAGGTCTGAAATATATAGGATCTGATCCAATCTTATAAATCTAAACTGGAAAAAGGCAATTCATTTGTGCGCCAAAACACCTAGAAATAGATTCTGTTTCTATCTTAAAAAAAAACCAAAACGGGGAAAGAAATAAAAATAAACAAAAACCAACCAGACCAAAAAAAAAAATACCCCAAAAAACAAAAAGTCCCAAACCTAAAGGAACAGACCTTAATCCCATTCTGAGGTGTCACTACTAGAGCCCACAATAGAAAGCCCTCTGATGAATTCAATGGGTTTTAGATCAAGATGTGTGGTTCCCGGTGAAGACGTAAAAAGCACCAACCACATTTCTATTAATCCCAGCCATGGCACTTTGCAAGCACCGATAAACGGTACAAAGACGTGATTTCCAAGTTTAAACAACTTCTTTCCTTTAATATCTTCTGAAAGGCTTTTGAAATTAGCAAAGCTAATGTGGGTGGGAATAGGCAACACTTTATAGCAATAACTTTACTTTTAATGGAAGTAGTCTGCTGTGTCTATGGGTAACAAGCCGCAGTATCTTTTCATTACAAAGGAACTTATTGTAACCATACGACTTATGATGGGATTACATTTTGCCTCCTCGGTGATCTGTCTGATCTATTAAGAAAAGCACTGAGGTATGGACAACATGCACTTTATTGCAGTTTTACACTTCCATAGCTCCTGCTGCTTCTGTTAGGCTACTGCCTATGAATTTAAAATAGTAATAAGGAAAAAGGAAAAAAAAGTATTTACCAAGTTTCCCACAGTAAAAAAAAAATAACCAACAACACAAACCCAAAAAAAACCTGTGAAGAAAATGAAGCAATGTCATAATCAGGTGTTAGAACGATGCTGCACCCCAGGACATGACTGCTGCAGCAGTGGTTGCACAGAAAAACAAAGGGATGCACCAGCTCTAGCACCTACAAGCCACTACACAAGCAAATATTTGTATGAATACTATTAAAGACCTGCTACGCATACTATGCAACATATTTTTATATATATATTCATAAAATATATATATATATTAAGCCCTTCAGCATGACTGCTTCTGTCCTATTAATTTTCATAATTGAATCTGAAATAAAGGACAGGCAAAACGTAATAGTACTTTATCAGCGTTAATTAGTGCTGAGAATTAATCAGCAAATGTAGGAAATCACTATTAGTTTTGCAGAAATGCATACAGCAGTAAAGAGCATTTATATACATGCTGATCTTTTTTAGAGAGCAGCAATATAGAGATTACTTTCCTCTGATGGGATACTTCAATATTGAATATACAGAGATTAATATTCAAGGGAACTTGTGTTGTGTTCAAGGGAAATGTTGCTAAAAATAGCAATATATATTTAATGAATGTTTTTGCAGCAACCATAGTCTCAGAGAATTAAAGACTTTTAAAACATCCATGACATCTGAGCTCACTCATGCTTATACACTATCCAGGTGGGATTATTTATCTAAGGCTCCCTGTGCTCTGGGAGATAAACATTTCTTTATATTAGAAATACGGTGTTTCAGGTCGCTGTTACATGAGCATCTCCCCCTCTATCCTCAAGGAATTCAAGGATTGCCTACAAAATCTGACACGAAGCATGGTCCCAGAGATAACTCCTATTTTTAATTTCTTCACCAGAACATTAGCTTTTCATCACAATCAAAAATACAGTAAGCACAGAGAAATTTCTGTTGGCTATTTAACGCTGCTCACCTGGTTCCTGAGATCCAGCTTGGGGCAGGGACGACCTCCATTGTAAGGCTTCTCCTTAAGCCACTTGGATCGGACTTTCACCCCCGGTCCACAAGAAGAGCTGCAAGGGGACCAACTGGACCAATCGCTTAATTCGCAATCAAACGGGCAAGGGACCGTGCAAGATTCTTCAATGTAACCTAAACCAAAAATTTAAGAAAGGTTTTAATCACCGCGCCTAATCAGTTCCGATCCTCTGATGTCTCACTGCAATCTGTGTAATCAACACAAAATGAGAACTTCTTAAAGAGAAGATATTTGGCAGACTGACAATGCTCTCCCAACGTGAGATTATGATACTATGTGTAAAGAACAGGAGTGAGTAAAGATAATTTCTACTTGGTTTAGTCCAATGACCACTTGGAAGGCTGTGACTAATCTGACTGATGTAAAGGACACACATGGACAAAACTATTTGTAGTGAAGCTGCTGGTCACCAAGAGGTGGTGACTATCTTCCCTATGAGAATCTGGCCATAATATTTTCTGGAGAACTAAATGTAAAGCTCAATTTTGCACTTCTTTAGCATTATGCCAGCCATCCCCAGAGCTGGCATGGGCAGGGAGCTGTGGGTTCCTTCCCAGCAGCCAGAACCCGAGGATGGTGGAGGCACCAGAGCTCGCACAAGGGACCTGTGGGCAGCCAGGGTGGGATTTACCAACTGGAGCAGTGTGGGACTTGCTTTTGGGAGAATCAGGTAAAACCTGCTTCCCCCTTCTGTCTGGTTGTTCTCTTTATACATCGTTCCAAATATTTTGCCTATTCTGGGTTTCATAAAGAGCATTTTGAAGCTTTGCTTTAACTTGGCTTGACATAAAAGTCCTCCCAAGATCATCACCTCTTAACATCAGAATACTAGACAAGTACAGGATCAACGTATTGCTGAATTAAAAGCCAAGAGGGTTTTCTCAGGGAAAAAACAACATTTCTACATACAGGCACAACCTCATAGCCAGTTTAGGAACTGGCATGTGGGAAGAGAGACTTTGCAGAGCCCAGCACTGGCTGTGGAGCTCCTGGGGTGCAGAAAGGCAGTGGAGAATGGCCAAAACCTCGGGGTCTCCAGGGCATTACTGGCACCGATCTCGGGCTGGCAGTGTGGAATAGCTCCTGCACCTTCCTGCTTACCCTGCTGCATTCATTCTCCTCCACTTCCTATTACCTGCTTGTCATGTTTGTATGTCCTATTTTAATTTAAACAAAAAAGAGATTTCGTATTAGACCATGAAAGTCAGTGGCTGCTAAGATCAGCCTTTATTCCCGGCAGCTTTGGCCCTCTGACAGCACTAGTAATGATGGTCATGGAAATAACTGAATTTCATCCCTACCGTATTTCTGATGTTTCTCATTTTTATGCCCTTTCCTTCTGTTTGGTTTTCATTGCACTACAATTCCTCTGTATTCCTTATGTACAGAATACCAAATTAGCTCATTTGATTGCACTTTTAAGAAGGGCTTACCCACTTTCTGTAAAGGTGACAGTCACTGCAGCAGAGGGGAAAAAGACCTCCAAAAAACTAGAAGCAGCTTCCCTGCAAAACCCCCAGACAACGGCCCCCAACAACCAGGAAACACCGAGGCTGAGGCACAGAGAATATTCTGCTCTGGGGCTGGATTTACTGGCTCGGTGGTGTCTGAACCTGCTGCTGACTCCAAACCAGGACCGTGTTACATCCTGAGCATTGAACCACAGCAGCAATACGCTGCCTCCCTCCCGGCCTTCATGCTGAAGTCAATATCAAGACAAGTGTCAGAATTATTTAGGAATCCCCCACTGGAAAATATCCACCTCCTAGGAGTACAAGAAATACTGATGATGTTGTTGTAAACAGTGCCTTAAAAAAACGCTAGAAAAGCCAGCAGTTCTCTCCTTCATCTCAGTGATCACCTATTTCTTCTTCTTCCTTCGTGATGCTGCTGTTCCCTCTTCCTCACAGCGGCCACCCCGAAGCCTGACAGCTGTGATCATTTCTCCCCAGCACCTCCTGCTGTAACTCTTCCCTACAGCCGCAGCCTGTCCCTATACATTGTGCTCTCCTCACTCTGCTACCTCTCATCTCTTATCTTACATTGCGTTGCCTTTTTATTTGCAGTTCCAGGGCCACTGGAATTATGTATCTTAAGTATTTCCTACCCAATCCATTACAGCGGTGTCCACATGTTTGAGATATTTCAACTTTGCATGTTTTGAATTCTCATCTGAGATTACACCCATGCACATGCTAATACAAATATTTTCAAAATAGCCTTGCTTTCCCACCCCCCCCAAATGAAACTCTCAAGCATCCCACTAATATTCTATTCCACCTGCTTAGGTTGCCACTCAAGCAATTCATAACACATTATGATAAGTAGAAGAAATTTTCTCGGGATAGATTTATGAGAAGCATTTCTCAGGCAGTTCTCCAAAGAGTTCTGTTCCACTACCATATGAAATATCATTTTTCCTTGGGCTGCGTGACAGCCTAGGTAATTAACTCTCAACAGAAACAAAGAAAGTGCTGTGTTTCAAAGTAGGATTAGACAGAGGGGTTATCAACGTATCAGTGAAGGCAAAACGGGCTATGCCTTTTGGCAGTTCAAGAACTACCTCTATAAGAAATATAAGACAAAAAAAGAAATATAAGGCAAAAAAATAAAAGGAATATAAGGAAGAGGAGGGAAAAGTTATAACAAACAAAACTAAATAAATCTATTATATTCAATCCTCAGGAAGTGCTGTGGGGATCCTCAGTGAACCACAGGATTTCTAAAGGCATCCCGGTGCCAAGAGGTGAGCTCATGACCTTCTGAGTTTCCTCACCCAGATTTCTAAACTACATTAAGTAGAAACAAATAATGGCCAGCTAATAGAGCATTAAATTATCATACTGCCCAGAGGAAGCCGATTCTCCATACTGAACAACGCTACAGAAGCAAAATGGGAACATAACTTTCTCTCAAGCTCTCCTCACAGCCTGTCATTATGTCTTCTATCAATCACTGGAGGTTAATCCTGTGCCAAGACACCCACGGATCACAGATTTCATTCAACAAAAGATTTCCTCCAAAAATCTTAATGTGATGTATCCCCTTTGCTCAGAGAATGCTTTTATGGCTATCTTTTTATGAGAAACTAGTAAATAATGTTGTGTTCAGCTCATCAACTGCCTATGAGAATAGGGTATTTGTTTTTCCGTCTTGCCATTGTCAGGGGGTTGAAAATACTTCAGTTTGGACACCCACAATAATCCTAAGTATTGGCATTCCTATGAAATTGATAGCATTGGCATGGTGCATAATACCAAACAAACAAAAAAAGAGGGAGATATGCTATTAAAATCAGCTACTAATAACGAATTCTACACTCAGTCTATTATCCAGAGAAATACATCTTACCATTAAAAAAAATGAATAAAGGAAACGACATAAACACATTTCCGAGTTATTGTCGCTCAGCTTAGGGACACTAACTCAAGTTTGAGTTTACACAGCTGGTTTTATGAGTGTCATCCTTAAATGTATCACTCAACCATCACATTCCCCATTTTTCCTTTCATCTGCAAAGCCTAGTACCAAAAATTCCTGGAGGTTCCTCAATGCTGAGTTTCCTTCTCCTCAGCCCTGCTCGGTCTGCTTTCCATATGTTCTTATAATAATTCTTGAAGCTTCTTTAACCTATCTTTTTTTTTTTTTAATTCCTCAAAAATCTTCAATACCACTAAACTAAAGCAGATTTAATTTAGAAACAACAGATGAGAGCCTCTGTCCTACCTGAACCAATAGCAGGCTCCTGTGTGCCACAGATTTCGCAGGAGGTAGCGACTGAAACACTGGTGCATGGGATATTTAAATAGGCACTTTGAAACATACTGCTGGGAATAGTTCTGAATTGGCAGGAAAAATTCAGCTGGATGATCAAATAAGCCTTTTCTATGTTAAATTGCTATTGTTTTACTACTGAGACACTGCCAACGTAATGGGATGAACAAATGCATTTACCTAGGCTGCACAGCTCATTTTACTATTATTTATTCATTAAGAACAATGTGCTTGTCGCTCTACAAGCCACAAATGGAGTCTCTTCTCTAAAGTGTCTGTAATATACAAAGCACCCACAATTTTATGGTTGGACTCAACAATCCTAAAGTTCTTTCCCAACCTAAATGATCTACGATTACATGGGATGCACTGGGAAGCCCAAGAGACGAAGAAATAGCAGGTAGATGAATAAAGTGAGGATGATGGTCTGGTGAGTGTTGGAGGTGAGGGCTCGAATACATGGTGTGGAAACTGTTATTCTTGTCTCATTTTTGCGGTGCGACTCGAAAGAGCCAAGGCAGTAGGAGGCAGCAGGATGATGGGCCGGTGGTGTCAGTAGCACAGAAGCACCAAGAGGCTGTGGATGGTACCGCGGTGTCACGGGGAGTTTTGCAGTAGCCCAATTTCTTTCCCACCCACACAAGATTCTGTACGTACCACACCAGGGACAGCCAGCGAGGGGCTGGAACGTCCTTCCGTGTCCCTCTCTATATTCACAAAATGATTGTGGAGGGAGAAGCAAGCGATTAGGAGGTTTACAAGCTAACATAAGACAATGGCATCCACCTGATTGTTGCACTTCCAAATGATAAATTTGCTGCGGGTGTAAGGTCTGTACACAGCGTTAAACAAAAGTGCCAAGAGAATTCCAAAAGGCTGACTTAAAAGCGATTTGAAAATAAACATTTCTCCAGCAGCTCTGGAAACAGATGCACTTCTAATTGAATTGGCTTTGAACTCATTTGTATCCTCTCTAACACATTTCATCATTTCAATTAACAAACTTCTAGCCATTCTACCCTTGTTAGTAAACCTTGAGGTGCTTCATAAAACTCAAGGTCATTCCTATGACAGGGACAATTCTGTGCATCACCACAACTGCCACTGGTAATAAGACCACTAATTTCCCTTGGAGTCTATAGGATAAAAGAGATCGCCCTTTAACAAACAAGGCAGCAGCAGAGTGGACAGCAATACAGAAGAAATGTTTCTAATTACACAGACCAAAGGTAGGGGGATAAAATGGATTCATTTTGCAATTAATATTTACATTCATTTGGTTACAGACTGTGAAATATGGAGAATAAACCAGTAAATCCATGTGGTGCGAAAAGTCTAATAGCGAAAGGCTTTATAAAGGAAACCTGGTGGATCATGGCACTCGGTGGGACAGATTCTGCTCAGCTGAAAGCTTTGGGATCTCCCACAAAACAAACCTCATGTTTTAACTCGGGTTAAAACCCAGTATTGAGCACAGACTGCAGTGGAGAAACCAGCTCCACCAGCTGATCACAGCTCCATGGTTGGGCTTTCCCAGCGTGTGGCGGATAAGGCTTGTGAGCTACAAGGGGAGCACATCATCCTAAGCAATCCAGGTCCAAACATTTAAATCCTGCTTCAACAGAGAACATTATTAACTGAAGGAAACAAAGCAGAATAAGTTTGGGAGTCTTAAAGTTGCTACTAACTTTAGTTGCACTGAAAAGAATATAATATTGCCATGGAACAAATGTTTAATATTTTTTCTTTTTTAATATGCAAGGATTTGAGATATTCTATGCATTATTAGTTTGCTAGCTGGGAAATTTAAGAGATAATCTAATGAATGTATTCAGTAAATGCACAACCAAAAAAACCCAGCAAAAATAACTTTCACATCAAATATTTTGCAAAGCTCAGATAATGGACCCTTAGCTAATTTATTCCCACTTGCTCTTCTCCACAAAGAGGCACATGCTCTCGTTATTTCGTATCAGACTGATTATAGATTCTAAATAGACCAGAGAGGACTTGTAAAAAACTCTGGTAAGTTTAGCTCAACATTATTGTTATTGAAATTCATTCAAAGGTTGGTTTTATTGCTCAATTTCACAGTCTCTATAAATCCTCATGAGGCAGTTGGGTTGATGCTGACTTTGCATCGTGATTCCTAATTTCCTTTGATTTTGCATTAGTTTTCTTCCTTAAAGAACTTGCAAGCTTACACTTCGAGTTACATACAAACCGCAATAGTTGATGTATTTAATCTTTTAACTAAATAAGGCAATCTCCATTAATTAGCACATTCCTTTTAACAGATTGCAGAACAAGCTGAGAACTCTCCCGGAGAAGAGAGACTCGTCTGCTGCCTTCTGAGTGCAAATAAATAGTGCAAATAAATAGGACCTCACAGTGCACATTCATCTCGCAGGGAACTTTCGATGCAGACAGGCAGAAATCCACTGCACAGATCGGTCTGGGCTCCAGAACCAGCTGTGGGAACAATTCCCCATCCTCCTGGGGCTGCTGCCCCGCAGCCGAGGGCTGAGCCGGCTGCTTGGGAGCCCTGACGTCTTATGAAAGTCCTTACTCAAATAAACACTCATCCACTGGGATGGAGAGCAGTTAGGGGAGTAGCTCAGCTGTGGTTTTCTATATACTTTGCCCATGACCCTGCCACTGGGAAAATCATCTGCTTTGTCCAAACAAACCTGAGTAGTTATTTTCTTCCTCTATCAGTGTCGTCATCTTCCATATATAAGGAAAGAAACTCATCCCACTGTACGTTTTTGAATTGTTTAGCATATACATGCACTTCAGGCTACTCAGCTCACAGTAAAAGTAGATTTTTAAAATAAACTTGAGATCTTGTTTATTTTTCATTATTATTATGAGACTTGTATAATAAAGCAAGGCTTTTTTTAAAGGGTGATCACATTTCTGCAATACATCATGAAGACAAAATTAAATTGTCCACAGACCGTCAAATTCCCCTATTTCTCCAACATCTGACTCCTCTCAGAGGCCCAATTGCACAGTATCTCTGAAAATAGATGTATATTGCAGAGTGCTCTGAAGATCAATATAGACTTGGGCTATTTGGACCAGGCGGGAAGCATCTTCCAGAGCCAAGGGTCCATCACTGGGAGAAATGTTGCCGGAAAATGTCATCAAAAATATCTGCCCCCATTAGTAAATCATATATAGCCTGAAGGTCAATGGCTTCGGGCTCTGCTGGAGCACACTAAGAAACTCAATTTCAGAGTGTGGGGCCCTCTGCGGAGAGCATCTTCCTGCCAGTTTCCAACCACAACATCAGGCACTGTCAACACAATATGTCACCTCATTTCAGCTGCCAAGCTGCCACCCCAAGACACAGACAAGCCTCATTTAGACAACTTCCCTCAGACAGCAACATGATGGTTTCCATTTTACAAAATGGGAAATGCTAATGCTAGTCCCTCGACTCCTGGTAATTAGCAAGCACTGTGCATAACTAAAAGAGGGGAGACTAAGTCTAGAGGTGGGGAATAAAATTTTGCCCCTGAGGGTGGTGAGAGCCTGGCCCAGGTTGGGCAGAGAGGTGGTGAATGCTCCATCCCTGGAGACATCCCAGGCCAGACTGGACGGGGCTCTGAGCACCCTGAGCTGGTGAAGATGTCCCTGCTCATGGCAGGGGGGCACTGGGGGAGCTGGGAAGGGCCCTTCAACCAAACTGTTCTATGATTCCATGATTATAATACTGCTCTTATTTCAGACAAAATAAACCACCAGATGACTCTGCAGAAGAAAGGAACACAAAGCAATTAGATCCACGTGCAATTAATATTATCTAGAAGGTTCACAACAACATGAAAAAAACCTTACTTTCTATTTTCTTTTTTTTTTTCCTTTAAATGAACATTCATAGTACTTTAATTTACAACCACAAGAGGTATGAAAGAGTGCCAGTGCCTCTGTTCACGAGCAGGTCACACAGGTACTGAAAAGCCAGGGAGAAGCTTCTGAGCCCACAGAGACCTCCACAGCCATCACAGGAGGCGAGTGACACGGTGACCCCTCAGATCAATACGTTCACATCAATACACTGCCTTAATTCCTCCTCATCTCATCGGCACTAAATGAGAAACCTAACTACAGGCTTTAATTATACCAATGCTGCTTTAAAGATGCCACTAACCATTACCAGCATTCGGAAGATCTGTGGGCGCTTTTCCAAACACGAGGGAGCTGCTGTGAGGTCCAGCCTGCTCAGATGGGGAGTTTCACTCCCGCTATTAGAGGTCACCTTGCTACAGAAGCAGGGATACAAAGGCATGTGACCTCCTTAAATAAAGCTTTATTATAAAAAACATCTGATGGCAACGGGATTTTAAGAAAGGGAACGGTCCTGATTTTCCACAGCCTAAGTACGGGGAGAACAGTAGAACTCATTTAGATGATGGAAAACCTTGAGATGGAAATAAGACATTTTGGTGACGTCAGCAGGCCCCAGCACAGAGGACTGATGTACTGAATTCCTGATAGACTTTTGTTTCAATTTTGCAGAGTGACTTTGAGCACTCCGGTTGTGTAGTTCAATCTCCTCCGCTGGAGGACTTCAATGAATTCAGACAGAAGCAGAAAGCGATGCAATCTTGTTGAATAATACGATTTTTAATGGTCACTCCTCCATGTTACCAAATACAAATGAGATCCAAGATTTCACAGAGGGAGCCTCTGTCTGTTGTGAGGGATATTAGAGGTTTTGCAAACCAAGCTCTCAGTGATTTAATTTACACCACCCCCATTTGCAAGCTTTGGAGGACAGAAAGATTTCAAAGTATATCTCAGACCCCGGAACAGACTAAGGTAGGATAAATTCTCATTTACTCATAATATCATTATGATAATCCTCAGAGCAGACCGAGCTGAAGTTTAATTTTACACCCGCACTTCCTAATTCAGGCTCATTTCCTCAAATCATTTCCCAATTGCTGTTGCAATGTTTTTATGTTGGTCTCCCAAACTCTTTGATCAAGCAGATTACACCAGGCACCTTAAAAGAAACCCACCATGTACCCATCTCCACTTACCACGCTAACTTTGTTGCTGTGTGCAGTGCCCCAGCAGACTCACTGCTGCTCTGGCAGCCAGCT
Source organism: Columba livia (assembly GCF_036013475.1). Classification (NCBI taxonomy): domain Eukaryota; kingdom Metazoa; phylum Chordata; class Aves; order Columbiformes; family Columbidae; genus Columba; species Columba livia. Next base: position 6,539,626 of record NC_088608.1, read on the forward strand.
CGTTCTATTCAGACATTGGCCTATGTGCAAAAAGTGGAATTCTTCTTTTTGTAGGACTCCTGCTCCATACAAGCAGAAATACATGATGTTGCATCTGAAGACCTCCAGAATATGTCAGACATGAAATACCTTAACACTCACAAAAATCCACTAAAACACCTACTATGTCCAGTTGCCACAGGGCTCCACACCAGCAGTAAAGATATGAAATTGTCACCTTCCACTTAAAAATGATTTGTCATCTATTTATTTGCCTGCTCATCGGAGTTGTATAAAAGGCAATCAGGTTAAAAAACATTGAAAAAACTCCATGTAAGATATGAGAGGAATCCTGTGCACTTCCACCAGTGCATGTCGCTTCCCTGTACAGGTACACATGTCTCAAAGGGATCATGAAGCTTCCCATGAGCAGAAAAGTGTTGATGTCTTAACACCAGAGTACATAACTCACGAAAAGGGATAGGCTACAATGGTATTTCTTCATAATCCCCATATAACATATTAAATGGAATGACACGCTGGGAGAGCAAATGTTAATTCTAAAGCTATCTTTGTACAGTAACATTTTATTAGAGCCTTGGCTTCATAACAGGGTGTATTTGTGACAAATGCATTATTAAGGCCAAAGAGATGGGCCACATTTCAAAGTGATGCTCTCACTGTGGCCCTCTGCAGAAATCAGGGCAGTAGATCGCCCGGCGCATTAACTTGCTATCAAAGCTCTCCTAAACCTCCAATAGACTATTTCCACACCAAGTTACTACTTCTGCACTAAAAATATTCCCAACTCCCATGGAAGAGCTTTAATCAACCTGTCAAAAACAGAGAAAAATTCACTGAGCCTAATAATAGAAACGAAGAAATGGACGGAAGCCAGAGTGGGCAGAGGTGGTGGGGCAAGTGGAGAATGACAGTGATCATCAAACACAAGAAAGTCTGCTTGAGGTTAGTAAAAAAACCATTCCTTCAGGTAGTGTGGTATTGCTGCCTCTTCACAAGGGTCATTTTACAGAACGCAGCAAAAAGCAGCCAAAAAAAATCTGGGCAAAAAGACACGCTACAGAGATTTATATTTAGAGCCTAGAAGTAACAACAGACATCGTTGACTGAATGCCGCATCTACAGAGGATGCTGCTCAAATAGCTAATCCTCCAAATATTTCCTCGTAAGATGAAGGCTTGCATTCTGTAAGAAGATAAAGATCTCGAAGAATGTGTATTTCTATATACTAATGCCTCAGGGGAAATCTTACCTTACTTTAAACAAGCTTCTTAGATAGCCAGTTTGACCCATTCAGAAATAACATTTTTTGATTGGTTTTTACCTTTGATTATGTTGCCAGAAAACAACACAGAGAACAGCAATGTCTGAACAGTTGTCTTCATTTGATAATTCTTTTAACATCCAGGAAGGAAGAACTGTGGCCAAATTTTCTTACAGTGAACAGATTTAGGAAAAAAAGGAAAGGAAAAGATAGGGAATAAATCAATGTTCTTTGAGAACCGTTACGAGAGCAATATGTAAAAATCCTGTAGTCAAACAAGAAATGGAGGGCAGCTCCTTGATGGGCTCTGTTCCTGTGCTTACAGCTCCCCTGGCAGCCACAGCTGTAATTAAGTGTCACTGCGCACATCTCCGAGGAGATTTGTGGAAATGCTGGAGAGGGGTCCACAGGAGAACCCAGCCGAGGTCTCAGGGCTGAATTTAAGAGCTATTTAGCCTTGAGATAGCAGAAAAATAGTCAAGGGTAACAGTGGCTTTGAAGAGTCCTGAAGAGGGAACACGCGGGTCGAACAGCCCCATCTGCAGCCGGCAACACCTTTTGGCCACCCGTGATCAAACTCAGCCTTAATTCCCATGCCAGGGGGTGGAATGGGTGGAAGGTGAATTTTTAGCTGAAATCTTTTCCTCAGGCAGTCTTTGAAAAGCTTTGTCCTGCCAAGTTAAACAGTCATTTTTCTGCAATACAAAGGCCACAGAGAGATATACCACAGAGACACATAGGGGAAACCACAGAAACGGGAGTATTGTAATATCTAATTAAACCCAAATGCCAAAAGAAGGGTAGGATGGCCTGAACGTGGGGTGCCAAGACCATCTACTGCTCCCACACTTTTAGGGAGGAGGAGCACCCCAAGGTTGTCATATGCGGGGTCTGGAGCTGGGATGACCACAACCTCAGCAGGGTTCCCGTCTCCCTTGAGAAAGACATGGGGCTGTGAAGAATGAGGCCTCCAGATATGAGGTCCCATCCATAAGATGTTTGTAGGACACTGTCTATGGAAGCACAGACACCAATTAAAGCAAAAAGTTGTTGGATTCTGGAATGAATGGCTTGTGCTAAAAAATGAAATTTCATTATACAATTTCATTTAGACTAAGAACGAAATTAAATAGTTAGGAATAGTTTCAAAAACAGAGGTGAAATTTCTGTTCAGAAAAGTTTTAATTTGTGAAGACTTTAAAAACAGAACCAGGGATTTCTGCAACAATTTCATTCTTCCAGATATGGAAAAATATATACCGCAGAATAGATGCACTTGCACAAATGAACAGGCATTTATTCAATATAGCTTTTCCACCCTTTCCCGCCCCCCCCCCCCCCCCCCAAAATTGCTACCTTGTAGGAAAGGTAGTTTTGCTATCAGTCCAGGACAGACTTGGGTCACATTTCTTTAACCTATTGAGCTCTGTTTATGGTTTTTTCAGCTACACAAATATCATCTGGGGGAACAATTATTAAAATTTAGTGACTGAAAGCTACCTGAAAATAGTTCATTTTCTCCTAAAATGACAGTGAGGGGTTTCACACACCGCAGCGGTTCAGAGCAGGTCCCTGTGTTAACTCACAGGTAGGTCACGCAGTGTCTATCAAGCTGGTGGCTGGGATTTTCACCTAAGGGCCCGTAGACCCCAGAGGCCTGCCCCAGGTAGAGATACAGCACTGCTCTGGGCTGACCTTCTAGAAAACCAAATTTCGTGAGACTTGATACTACGTGGTTTTCAGCAGGAGGAGTTGAAATTCCTGATCCACGACTGTTGCATAGTCTCCTAAACCTCTCAAAGTGGGGGACACTGCCCATCAGGACAGAAGAGGCGCTGTCACTGCTGCCACACGCTGCCCTGATGTGCCTCGGAGCAGGGAACAGCCTCCAGCAACCACAAACGCTATGAGTTGTCACATCACCAAGTTTTTTTAACTCCTCCTGGTGCATCTGTTTGCCGATCCCACCCATTTGGGCCTAAAGCTGACATTCTCAAGGAGTGACCTTGCCAGCAGCAATCCCACCAGCAGTGTTATACTGGTCTGACCGGGAGGAACAGAGCGACACCCCCGCATCAGAGACTGGGGAGCCCTCTGAGCAACCCCACTTCTCTTTGATTTGTCCACCCACAACTAAACCACGTACAACAAAACACTGCGCTGTTGAGAATAAGGAGGTTTATGAGCATCCCTACCATGCCCTTCATAAATTTAGAGATAATCAAAGCTTTTTAAGGTGACTGTAGGTTGAAACTACCCACTCTGTGATTTAAAGCCAGGATCTATTTGTCTGTTGTGTCTTTCTTCCAGGTTCCTGTTGTTGCGAGCACAGCACAATTTGAATAGTATAAGCACTCTTCATAAATTCTTGCTTTCCATAAATTGCCCGCCGGATCAAAAGCAGAACCCCCGTGCAAGAGCACAGAAATCTCCAGCCTTTGATTTGGAACAGATGAGGCACCCTATGTTCTTCTAAGATTAAAAAAAATCCAAAACCCTGTTGGCACAGCACACACACAAAAAAAAAAAGAGGCAAAGAAGCTACATGAAATAATACAAAACAAAGGAGGTGGAAATTCAAAAACAGCACGAGCAACTCAGATGACAGATTGAGAAATGGATGAACTGTAACTAAGAGGACAATTCCATGTCCAAAGAGGATGCTCCAAACATCAGCCACAGAACAGAGACCCTCTGGACTAGCAGTGAGCTGAATGCAATATAAGTCACTCTTTTGATGGGAAGACAAATTGAGGCAAATTATCAATTATATTTTTGTAATATAGTTAGTCACCTCTATCCATAATTGCTTTTCCAAATTAAGGTAAGGAAAGGAAGAGTGAACCAACTTGGGGAAAAAATAATTAGCTCAATCTGGGAACTGCAGGTCACTAATTTCTTGTGCTTATTGAACGGGCCATCAAAACGATGGTATCACTAAAACAAAGCAGTACACTATTCACAAAAGCTAGTCATATTAAAAAAAAAAAAAGCTACAGTATGGTTTTTTTGGACATCAGAGAAATGGTTTGGTTCAGAAATGGATACAATTCTGAGAAGTCCAAGATTTGTACTTTTGAGTCACAGAATCGCAGAATCCCAGAATGTCAGGGACTGGAAGGGACCTCGAAAGCTCATCCAGTCCAATCCCCCCATGGAGCAGGAACACCCAGATGAGGTTACACAGGAAGGTGTCCAGGCGGGTTGGAATGTCTGCACAGAAGGAGACTCCACAACCCCCCTGGGCAGCCTGGGCCTGGCTCTGTCACCCTCACTGAGTCTGTCATATCCAACGATCATGAGCTAACGCACAATTAAACTGCAGCGAGGATGGGTAAATTAGTCAAGGTGTGACGTGTGTGGCCACCACAGCTGACCCGAAGTGTTCGCACAAGCTCGAGCAGAGGTTCCTCCAGCCCAGGACTCAGGTCCTGACAGAAGCAGCTGTAGACCACCAGGGAAGCTACTAGTGCATCTCCCTGAAGTCAAAGCTGGAATACTTTTGTCTTAATCGGTTTTCAACCTTGGGATACTCTGTACATGATAACTACAGCAATGGTGAGAAAAAACCATTTCCTGTTGAGAAGGTACACTAAAAGGGTTATTACATTTGCAGGCTTAGGAGAGTTGGAGTCTAGACTGCTGACAAACACAGATGAACAGACTTCAATGGGTTTTTTTGTTTGGTTTCTCCCTGCCCAAGTTGCTAATGCAGAATTTCTCACGAAATTCAGTGTAAAATCAGGGTCTCAGATCCTGAACCCCTCTGAGCAGTGATTAATTTCTACATTAGGCTCGAGCTCACAGTACATTCACTTGATAACTACGATACAGTCACATAGCAAGTCCCATTGACACAGGTGAACTAAATCCCCCTGAAGTGGTGAGTTCAACAGCCAGGTTTCAGTCAGGGAAGGTGAAAATCGCTGCAAGGAGGCAAGAGCCCAAAGTTCGCTCCCTAGAAAAACTACAAACTGACATATTCTATACAATTTTTAATGTCTTACACCTTCTACTCAAGGCATTATCAAGTCTGGGAGAAACTGAAACCTACTCCAAGGCAAGTTTGCATCCTTACATCTGTCTTTCTATACTTCGTAAAAGCTCTTAAAAAGGACCCAGCAAAAAAACAAGGTCTGAATCTTATAACTTCTGACTTTCGTCCTGGTTCAAGGGAAAGGAAAAGCACTGTCCTGCAATGGGGAAAAAGCAGGGAACAAAGAGAAGCCAGAAGACCTGAAAGATAGAGAAGGGGAACATGCTTACCCTCCGCAGCTCATAAAGCAAGAACAATGGCCAGACATCACAGTGATTGGCTTTCAATATGTAAGGCAGTGGCTTAATTAGCCATAAATATGGTCAGCTAGCAAATGTTAAAAGGTCACTTGATACTGACTGTGAAAAAGACAAACTGATCTGCTTAAAAAAAATCTGCCATGAATAATCTCTCAGGGGTTAGCAATTCTGCATGCTTCTGTAATTTGCTCTTCTCTGTTATGGTTGAATAACATTCTGCTAATTATTAATTGGATAATGATTTGTTTCTATCACTAATTCAATAATGTGTTCAGAAGTGCATTTTGAAAGCTCCCAGCTCTAGAGACCATAAATATCAGGCTTATCTTCACTTAGCTGCTCTGGTTGGAAGGCAGGTCCCAAGTGATGGAAGTGGAGCCTATGGAGCTTTCTGCCCACTTTCGTGCACTCTGCACCCCAAGCCACCAATTTCTGGTTGGAGATTAATAATTCACCCATAGGGGAACTCTCATGGGGTACGCAGAAGGTGGTTACATCTCACCCCACTTTCACTCCCACTTCCACACCTAAGGGTCTACTGAGCACTCTGTAAACAGAGTTTAGGAGGAAAGGCAGACATCAGGGCTCTCCATTCAGCATTGACTGTGCCTCCAGCCTGTGACACGGGTCTGGTGCCAGGCCGTATTGCAATCATTTCTGCTCTGATAAAAAGTAGAAGACAAGAAAGCCAACATCAATCCCCTTGAGCTACCACTCCCTGCTACCTCCCTAAAAGAAGCTGGAGCATTAAAAATGCCGCATAAATATCACTGACACAAAACAGGCTTCAAGGTGATTCAGAAAAGCCCCACGCACAGATAACCTCCTCTTTTTAATAAGTGATAAAACCCCTGAGTTTTCCAAAAGAGCAAGTCATGGCACAGGCGAACCCACCTTTCAAAACCCAACAGCTCCCTTTTTACAGAAGAAAAAGGTAATATTGTGAGGGAAAGGTATAACGTTCCTCCTTCATGGGCCACAGAGGCATAATCAATTGGTACAACAGCACATTGTTGAAACACAAACCACGGCAAGCTGCTTTATGAATCCGTGCAGCCAGCTGGAACAGCCATCAACAGCTGTGAGAGGAATTCACTCCAGGACTGAATCACTTCATTACGGTGGGATTTTTTTCTCCTTTTATGACATGCGGTTCCGACTGCTGAGCCTTGTCCAGAAGACCCTCAACAGAGCAGCCCCGCTTCTTTCTCTGCTCCCTTATATACCCTGGAACATTAATGGTTCCCGCTGGATTACTCCATCTCCTCCTGAGACATCATTTCTCCCTCTCTCAGCATACAGCTCACCAGCAGTCTTCAAACATACTACATCACAATGTTTGGTGTCCTAAGCTTTTTGAGTGTAAGTCAGAAAGCATCAGTGGTTTGGAGGCAACATGGGTACAGAATTTGCCCCTAAGATAAGAGCTTTTTTTCCATAAATCTGTTTAGGGCAATAATTGCAATGAAATCCAAATTGTGGGAACTGGGAGAAAATATCCATAGGGAATGACATTTCCTGCTTGTTCTATTTCTACTTCTGCCCTGTTTCTGTTTGATACAGGCTACTTTAGGTTGTGTGAAGTCAAACTGCTGCTAGGACAGAACCACAGACCAGAGCCCCAGCAAACAGTGACATCGCAATATATGCTGTGTATCAATTTGAGCTTTAGACTGGCACAAAATCACAAGGAGGGGATCACTGGCTGCTGAAGTCATGTACTTGGCATGAGTGACAGCAGGTGACATCACAGGGTTTTTGTAATTAGGTATGATTATCTCAAGAAAATTCCTGACTCCTTCACTGAAAACAACCATACGAACTTGCAAATTTAGTGAAAAAAATTATAAACAAGTAGGAAATATCTTCAAACAAAATGCTAATTGAAATGCAGCTCCTCCTTCTTCTAAGCTTATACTTTTATGGGATTTTAAGACAAATAAATGCCTCCAGTATTCTGATGCCATAGCAAACTTTAGCACTCTTCTTCTTCATTTCCATTGTAGCAATGCCAGTAGACCCTCATACTGAGGAAAACCTTAGCATTAAGAGCAATAAGAAGATATTAGAAGTAGAGTGTTCAACACTCATGGCGACCTTGTGAAAACTGCTGCAGCAGTTAAACAGTTTCACACCTATGACAGGCTCCGAAATGAACAGTTCAGTGGATGACTGTGCTCAGGACCTGGACTATTTACACGCATCGTACACTTTTTAAAATCTCCTTACCCGAACTGCTGCAGCGAGATGGTTCCACGAGTCTGCCGGTCTTGTCGTAACAGGCAATAGCCCGCAGCCGTACGCCCTCGCCACACTCCTTGGCATCCCTGTGGGATCGCGTTCCCAGCTGCCCCTCGGATGTACCCCCTCCGATAATGCAGTCGGACCAGTTTCCATGGGGCTGGGAGGTGAACACCTCACAGGGGCACGGCTCTGTTTCAACTTGAGGATAAACTTCTGTGTTCTGGCATTTGTCTCGCTTTCTGCTTCGCCCTGTTCCAACCACAGAAATCTGTTCGTTAGCTTAACATCTGCTACTTTTGATAACAACACGTCATATTATTTATACTTGCATGAACTCAACACATTAGAACCAAGACAGTCTGAATGTTAATATCCAGGGATGTTTCCGAAGCATCTATTAGCTGCTGCCAGTGCTCTGGAGTGCAAGGACAAGGTATTTATCTCCAGGGGCAACCGGAGAACTTGGAAATACTGTTTTGATGGGTAGGGCAAGGAGCTAAACACAAACTCTTCGTCTAGTAACGATCTGCCCAGAAAATGCTTTGTAATTTTATATAATATCATATTTCTCTAATTATCTGATGAAAATAAATTGATTGTTTTGTCTCTATGTGCTCGCAATCAATGGTTGCCAGGACAACTTCCAGAGGACTATAAATTAGCCACAACTTCTTTGAGCTACTTTATAAATTAGTTAAAGATGCATTCTGCACACAAACCATACTTTGAAGGAAACAGAAAAGATAATCCTCACTAAATTATCAGGGCAGGAAAGTACTTCAATAGTTACATTTGGTTTAATGTTTTCTTTTGCTCTATTCCTTCAACAGGTTTTAAAAGAAGGCTCTTCACACATCTCTCAGCAGCTTCAGGAAGCAGAGGCACTCAAATAAAGCTGTAGCACAGCTCTCTGCAACTTCTAGGCAAAAGAAGAGGTTCCCGGTACAAGGATAATGTAAAGAAAAGAATTCATGCACGCTGCAACCCTGCGGCTGCTCCGGGGAACAAAGGTTTACAAAGGGAACAAAGGTAAACAGCCTCTAAAGATAAAATCAATTCTTTTCTTGGCATGGGTTAGCCAACGTGACGCGGAGCTATCTTTATGCAGGCTGAGCTCAGGAATGTCTTTGCATTTGGTATCTGCACAGAAGGGGAGAATTCATCTTCACTAGCAAACCGCATCTGTATCCCGTCCTCAAACATGTTTCTTAGGGATCTTGGCCGCACTAAAAATACTTCTCCAAAAAGTTTTGAAAGCTTTGATCCCAAGAGAAATGTTCTCTCTTTGGTATTGCACACAAATAAGATACTAAAAACATAAAATAAGTTATATATAACCCCACGACCCTTTTTCTGGAACCAAGAGTCACAAGCTGGCTGTCATCAACACCTGTTTGCATAGAAATGTGCACTTCCAAAGAGAAGGGCACTGATTGCAGACCCTTAATATCAGTGTCCCTCAAGCCCCAGCTCTGTCAAAACTGTATTTCCAGAGTTCTGGAGAATGCAAAGTTTGCCAGCACAAAGATAAAATAAACACAAAGAAATCAAACACTGCTGGCATCTGTATATTTATATATTTATAAGCAAATTCAAGCAAGGTATAAGAGGTACAACTCCGCACACTTCAAGGGAAGTATTTTAAAAGGCTTTAAATAGATGGGGAGCTCTCTAGTGGCATTTCCAGCATTTTATGTTTGACGAGCTGACAGAAGGCACAAACTCAGTGTATACGTACAGCTGTATGCTCTGCAGTGTATTAGTAAACATGGGAATTTGGGACTTGCCCGTGTTTTGCCATTATAACATGAAGCACATCAGGCACAGGTAAGGATGCTAATAGTCTCAGACTTTTACACCACCTTTTTCCACCTTGCCTTACCATCTGTTTTGGAGGAATGTTCCCCCTAATGAAGTTGCTATGAAAGTCCTAATTTGAGGGTAAAAGTGACATTCTTCCCATACTCTTCACAAAGACATAGTTTTAGAATTAGTGATGATGATATTTTTATCATCTTCACAGACTGCTTTGGAAATTACTATTAAAAACACCACTGCCAAACTTTTCAAGGACATAAATGCTTCAATTAAGTAGTATTTTCTTCTTTTTAAATTAGATTTCTTAACACTAACAAATACTATATACATTAAATATTATCAGGTAGTATATACTGTACATAAAAATTAAATGAAACATTGAAAATACACCTTCCTATAGAAAATGCTTTGTATCCATAGTACTGTGAATTAACTGACTGTATTAATTAACTGAAGACTCACCTAAAAACTGTGTTTTCATTATAATGACTTTGAATTTTGGTATGGTCTGCAATAAGTCTTTAGCTTTAGTAATGACTAATTTTATATGCAGAGCCTATGATTACTTACAAAGTGAAATGAATAATACTATTAGAAACTGAGTGGGAGGCAAGCAAACTTAGCAAACAATTAGCAGATTCCCACTAAATGACATTGTTAATGAACTCTTATAATGAAGCTGAAGCATTCACTGGAGCACAGACACACACGGTGATGAACAAGGCGGTACAATTCACGCACGCTTACAGAAAGGTGAAATAGAAACGGATAAAGGAGTTTTAACAGCATGAAGGACTTCCAAAACAGCACTTTCCTGAAATCTTTGGACTGAGTTCACATGGATGAGGTTTCTTCAAGACCTTCGTCAGGCTCCAATTTTGATGAAGTTTTATGCAAAGACAAGCCAACACTAATCTCATCGAATTCTCCTTTTGAACTGTGGTCAAACCAAACCCAATGTCTGATTTGGCCCTTCCCGCCCAGCACCACCTGGGACACCCCGACATGTTCAACATTTGCTTTTCAGGATGTCTTCACTGGGAACAGGCTGAGACCACGAGCTCCTTCCCAGCGGGAGGAAGGGAACCCAGTAAGGTCTCATGAGAGAGCCTGGTGACGTTTGGTCACAAACGCAGTGTGGGTGAGGAGCCAGGCCATCAACACCTGAATATCAGAAACCATTTTGGGCCACTTACTTGGACAGATCTATGTCAGATGTAGAATGGAGTAAGAAAGGGGATAGAGAAGACCATACTGTTTTGTAACTTGCATTGATGTTCATAAAGAAAATTCAGATTTAAAGCGACCTAGAAATAAGTATTCACTTATTTCTATAAGTATTCACTTATTATTATTCTTACATATTTTCTGTAAGATCAGGTACCTATTAATCTGATAGGCTTTAGAGGATTTCTACTATTGTAAACATACAGGCATTGATAGAGAGAACATTTTAGAATACTCTTTTTGGCAGAAACAACAGAGCACTGTATAATAATGATTTGTATGTAAAAGAGAAATCTTTATCCTTTAATGAGCCGTACTCATAAATGGCAGCTTGAAGCCATTATGTCTCTATATTGTAATTGGTAGTTACTAAAAACTTGGATCGCTCCAGCAGTAACAAACTGAATAACGAGACAGCCCTGCAGCCAGGTACAAGGGAGTCTAGAAAAAGGAGCAGTGGTCGCCGCCACATTTTGCTGCCATGCAGTTCCCAGCCATTATCACAGCAGATATTTTCACAGCAATGTTAGTATTTTACTCCATAGTAGAAGTCTTTGAGTTTTCACCTCTATTAACGGAGCAAACTCAAGCCAGCTAGAGCACAGCTCTCAAACACAAGAATATGAAAAGATGTGAGTGTTCAGGATAACAATAACAGTAAATTTCTTGTAAACCTTCTGAAAACAGTATAATTCTTTTTGATTTAATTTAGCCGTGTGTGTAGGGAGCGGGGGAAGACAACTTCTAACAAAAAAACGGCTCCAAACTATTCATGTTACAGAGTTCTAAAGCTTTTTCGGTCAGCATTCAAATAACATAATAACAAACCACAACAGCAAGTATGGGAGACTGCTCCATGAAATAGTTTGAACTAGATTGTTTAATGAACATATATAAAAGACCAAACAAAACTGTCTTAATGATACTGATTTTTCTTTATTCATGGTATTAATTTGCTCTGTTGAACTACTGGATGCTGGTGAGCACAAAACTCCCAGCTTTAAACTTCATCTGGATTTCAACAGCCTTGAATAGAAAAATGCACTGACTTTTACTCTGGTATATACATTTGCTGCACACTTCCCAGATTAATGGGTCACATAAACTTGCACAATGCATAGTCCCTGTTTTATTTGGTTTATGACTAAAAGTGGCTTTCCACCACCAAGTTTTTCTACACTATTCTCAAACCGAGCGTTAGGCAGGCAGTAATCAGTATCAGATCAAAAACCAATTAAGGACAATCACTATTCCGTCCGGATTTTCCCAAACCCTAAACATAAGTCCACCATCTGAGAGGCATTATTCACAAGTGTCACCATCGGATAAATAATATAAAAGATTATACCTGTGAGGGACCGTCTCCTGCTTCTAGTTGATTCACAGTCGAAGGAGCAGGCTGTAAATTTAGACCAGGGGGTAAAGGTGCAGTCATCTTTGCAGGGAACGTGGCACTCCTGTACGACGGACGGCATGGTTCCTGCCCACCGCATGCACTCACCCGCATCGGCAGCCTCCTCCTGCTCTGACACGCACGTAACAGCTGGAAAGCAAAGGCATAGAAATCTTTATCTTCTTATATATATTGTATTGTAGTCCATGCAGTCAGTACTTGTGTTCTGTGCGAGATTCGCTCTTCTGGGTTAATGGGATAAAGCTGATTTAGTTTTAAGTCATTATTCATGCATCACTCAAAGATGTGCTAGAAGCTTCACAAAACCATAAAGACACAAAACCACAAAGACATTTCTAAATGGTGATATAATTCAATATTCTCAAGGAGGCAGCCATTGTAAGGGTTTGGGGCAACAGTTTAACCAATGATACACTGTATGACCAAACAAGAAAATATATAATATTATGTGGCTATGCGCCATAAAACATATTTGATCGAGGCTAGGATTCCCAAGCTGCGATGCACACACTACCCATGGGACTGAAACTGCTCCAAAGCGGAAAAAAAAAACAAAAAAATATAAAAGAAAGCTTCCTTCTCTGAAACTGTCATATTTTCTGTATTTCAGATGAAGGAAACGACCGTCTGAGCAGCCTTCCCACGCAGCGTAGCAAAGCCCCGGCACGTACTGAGCTTCACCTTCATAGGCAGTAGCCCACATTCAGACATGATGCATTTCTCTGGTTCCCAAAGCATGACCGGGTCTAAGACCAGACCATGGCAATAGGAACCAGCAGGACCAGGGCCTGCCTGGGGCTGAGGTCTCTCAGTTTGGAGGCAGATGCCTTCATGGCCAGGCAAGAGTCAAACGGAGTTTCCAAGAGCACAGCCCAGGATTTAGATGCACTGATTTCACCCTCAGTTTGATTTTAGGTCAATGCCCTTTTCCTTCAACACCTCTGTCATTTTTGGGGCTGTAATGTTTAATTTTTCAGGGTGGATAATAGCGCTGTATAGCCATGATGGAGGACAAAAGTAATAATGTATAAATCTGAGTCACCAGAAGCCTATAATAAAACTTGCTAAAGTTTCAGTGAATTAATAATGAGTAATTATCACAAATAAAAATAGCCTGCACATCATGGAGACTTTCAATTCATTAATAACAATTATTTCTCACAAAATCTCCAAGATTATAGGCTATTTATAACCTATATTGTAGGTTACCCAAAGCAAAAATAGGTCATGACTTGATTAAAGTAATAAAGTCAGGGGCAGAGTTAGGAATTGAATTTGGCCCCAAGAGTTTAGTCATGACAGGCTCTCTGATTTCAGGCAAGTCCACACATTGTATCATAAAGCTGAAGAAGATGAAATGATTTAATCCAGATTTTGTTATTTAACATCCTGTGATATTATTTTATGGAGATTCGTAAATAATTCAGGTTTTTGAGGCAGCATATATTTTTCCTTCTTACCAGCACTTAATTTAACCAGGAGTGCATGAAGAGAAAAGGAAAAATAATTCTCTGTATTCTTACAGTTAAAGGATTGATTGGGGTGTAACTTTGCAATGAATACACATGGTTTTGGGGTTTTAACTACAGTACTGTATGAGAGCAAGGGATGGGTTGGCAACCACCTGGAAATAGAAAAGGAAATCTTATGAAAATGTAATTAGATTTCTAAGGAAAAAAAAAATCAGCATTTTAAAGAGTGTGCAAAAGGTGAGCAATTGTTAGAAGTCTCTTTAGACTCAAGTGACAGTAAATCAGCATATTAATAGCTATCTCTAAATTGCTGATCCTTGCCTTTCACTTTCAATCCCTGTGACCTTTCCTATCTCTCAGCTCTGGCAATCAGAGACTGGGAGACATTCGCCTCCTCAATTACGAGGGCACAAGGACCGAGGTCACCTCTCTGTACGGGAACACGGGGTAATTGCCCTCTTCAGGAAGGTTAAACGAGTAACAGAGTCTGCTGCCTGAGGGCTCTGTAGCCTCATCACCTTCAGCAAGGTCACCAAAGATTTGGCAATGCCAACGTGGCCACACGAAGTACGGCCAAGTGTGTGCAAACCATCATCTCAGCATCGCTACAACCACTGGTGTCTGCAGGGAAGAGAACAACATCCTACGCTGCCAGACCCACAAAGCAATATTTGCAATCGCATAATAAACCAGCATGCTGCAATGTTTACTGCTACCTGAGAGAAGACCACAGTTCATTCCTGACGTTCATTAATAGCAATGCAAGTCATGGAACTTCTAAACAAAGATGTTAAACCAGACGCTCCATACTGCAATGAGTTATTATCTAACGGTCCGATCTTCTGCACAAATGTCCTTAATTTTAAGCACACAAATGATTCACCGAGTTCACTGAGGCTATTTAGATGCTAAAAGTAATGGATATACAAGGACACAGAGATCAGAGCAAATATTTGACAGAGATCATGGAGCTTAAAGAAATTAGTGGCAATAGTAAACATAGGTAGAGGAAAGTTAAACCAAAGCAACAAATAATATAGGGGATTATGCATGTATATAAGCAAAGAGACATGGAGCTGAAAAGAAGAAAATACAGTGGATAGTCTAGTAAGAGATATAGGACCTAAAGAAGGAGAGGAAGATGATCTCCTATGAGGTGTTTAGGGACAGGCAGGTAGCTGAAGATATAGAATTGTTTCTCTTTCCTACTTCAGGAATTTTTTAAGTGCAGATCCCGGTAACTCCATCAGGTCATTCCCGACAGAACAACAAAGCCTCAGTGTCAGCAAGGAGAGAAGGCAGCAGCCAAGAGCAAGGAATCCAAAAAGCTTTTTCTGATGCCTAAAATGCTACCTAAAGAGCAAACATCCTGCTTGCTTCCCACTCTCCCAGACTTTTGCACTTACCAAGGCCAACAGTGTTATTAAAAAGCTGGTGGGCCCAGATGAGCATCTCCATGGTGACTCAACTGTCAGCTGCATCACTTTGCTGGGAGAGCGGGCACATATCGGTGTACACACACAAAATAAAACACCGGCCCTGAACATCTGGTACCCACACACACCAAAACCCCACACCTCCTCGGACGGTCCTGAGCAGGACGATGAACTTCAGTCATGTTAGGAGACAACTCATTTCCATTGAAGAGTCCACAAGCATCTTCCACGACGATGTCAATGCCTGACTTCTTCAGTTTGCGCTGAATTATCTTCAGGATCCTGAGCTTAATGGGCCTGATCTTCACAGCACGTCAGTCATAAGAAATGGCAGATTTCTGCTACATGCTTGAGGTGAATGCTAAAATAAATTAAATAGTAAACTGATTGTCCATTAGGGCATATTAATGGATTGAAAAGAGCCAGAAAGGAAGCATCAGAGCTGCCAGATCCACTCCTGTGGTTTGGCCAGGAACTAGTCACCCCATTTCTGCCTGCTGCAAACTGATTTCCCAGTTAAGTTAGCTTTAACTCAGAAGAGAAAAACATTTTCACATACAGGCACTTCTGCAAACAGAATGAGACAAATTTGTTTCCAGTGGACCTTCAGGAAATTTAGTGAAATTATTTATCCTCAGTGGTTTCAAACTACTGATTGGTTTGGCTCATGTGTGGTTTATGTTGCATAAAAATTATTTCCCTGTAATCCTTAGTTCTGTCACAACGGCTTTAAATAAACTCAGACCACAAAGCCATTTCTGCTATGTCAACATCTCCTCTCTTTTTGTTTTTTAAGTGGGATACCACCAGAGGGAAACGCAGAAATGCAGTCCATTTACAGCCATATGCACTGCGAAAAATACAAAATCACATAGTAATGATAAATCCCTCCCAGACATAATGTGTGATTTCTACCATCTCTGCAGCATTTAAAATGTCCACAAACATGAATAGAAACAGCTAATAACAGGACACTGCCAGAAAAAGGGCTTAAAATTATAATATTGATTCCCACGAAGAGGGGAAATGCAGGATTTCCTTTTGAACTCCTGCTATTCTTTCTTATTACCACCAAACTGGAATTAAATACTTGGGGCCAAGCTGCAGGATGACAATTTAATGCAGTTTTGTTGATACAAAAAAATGGCTAGCACAAAAGAAAAAAAAAAAGGTACACCTTCTATTGTAACGATAAAAACAAGATCATGAAATAAACTGAAAGGTTTAAAATCCTAAAGGAAAGTATCTTTTTTTCAGTGCAGGGCTGGAGTTGTTTAACAGTGTGGATACACCCATTAAGGTGTCCACAAAAGTCAGGGATTGATATGAGCAATTAAAATAGCCGCAGATGCAACCACTTTGCTTCAAGGCACGAGTCCAGTGTTCAATGTATGGCTTGGGTAGGAAATCTCCCTTTTTGCTGGTATGGGGTCCTGCCGGGATACTGCACAGGGACTGCTAACAGGATACTCCATAGGACTGTCTCTGTCTTCTGGGTTTATATTTGCGCCCATAAGAACAGGTTCGTATGCCATCCTCTCAGCATATGGCACACAGAAGCAGATGGAAGATATATTCCTTAACTACGTTTATCTTAAATTAAAAGTAAATAGCAGACACTTCTATAAACTTTTACACAGTCAAATTAAATGTCTGTCTGCTGTCAAATTGCGTCCTCAGATGACATTACATCGACAACGAAGCGGCACGTCAGCATCAAACTGTGCAAACTCAGGTGCTCTCGGTAGGAACGTGCCTGACTTTAGAGCACTATGGATGGTCCCAACAAAGGGACTGTATCGAGAAAGAAATACCACAGGCATAGCATTGCATCCAATAAGGAAAGATAACAGAACTACAGTTCCACTTAAGTAAAAATCCAATTATAGACAGTCTCTTCATTTACCAAAGTTATAATCAATTCTCCTTTAAAAATTCATTTCAATAGTTTCCAAAGGGTAAAAAGCTGAAGGGTGAGAATATCAACTACCAACAGTAAAATTATATTGTACCATGGCACTTCAATTTGGGAAACCTAAATTAGTGGCTTCAAAACTCTGGAATTAAATGTCATTAGAACATCTGAAAACAATGACTGATAATTCTAGGAGGGTACATTCAAGCCAAACATTAAAACTAAAGCTATACAGTAATGTAAATGAAATGGCTGGAGTTCGTACATGAACAACGGGATGACCTGTGAGGCTAGAAAAGATGTAGATACGATAATGTAATAATCTTCTCTGGCTTCAAATTCTAAGAATGTGTGAAAAATCAAAGCCAGCATGTAAAGTCAATGGAATTATTTCAATGTACCTGTTTACCTTCTCACTCTTCAGAAAAATTCTCATTTGGTGTTGCATAATTATTCTCACAACCCTTCAATGTAACAAGATAACAAATTATTTCTTACATGTATCACTAATGATAAAGGAAAACGGAGTTTAGGGATAACACATTAGGAAAAAAGTAAGAAAATAATTTTAAGGATCCAGACTTGCTGCCCATAAGCACCACCTCATAACTCACGATGACCTCATATATTTTCTATATTGATGCTCCGTCATACTTAGAACTAGTTTCTCCAAAATCCCAGGTGGAACACTTATGTTATTCTTGGTACGTTAACGTAACCCCTAATTATAGCAGACCAGAAGCAGACATAAGAGAAGACATAAGTCTTTGCTGAGACTCAGGTTTAATTCTAAGGCTCTGTTTCTGCAAGGACCAACGTATACGCTTAAGTTCACCACTGTGACCTCTCCCTTGGGTGCAGCAGCACTCCCTGCTATGGACTCACAGAAACAAACCATAGGATAATAATTAAAAATACGTCTGAGGAAAAGAACAAATGACTCCAGGAGGGACATCGCAGACACAAATCTAGGAAATATAACCAAGGAAGAGCTGGAACAACTAGTCCTGAGATTGCCGGTTTCCCTTTTTGTAATTATGAATGATATTGACAGTAGAGCTAAAGGGCTAACAAATGCCACCAGGAAACCGAGTGCTGAATAAACACAGACCCCAACAAATGTGGTCTGTAAACAAACAAGTGGAGGCTGAGATTGGGCTGGGAAGCAATAAAGATGGTAAATATCAACTGAAAAGATAAAGGAAAGCAACTGAAATTATTTGCATGAAAAGGGGTCAGGGAAAAAATGGATAGAAAAGCTGCATTCGGAGCATTAGCATGGAGGAGAGACTGCAACAGGAGGCAAAGGGAGAACTTTGCGATAGAACTAGAAGGGGAAAAAGAAAACATGCCGAACTCTGAAGATTCTTCTCAACTTAAAGGTCCAGGTTTCACCTGCTCTGTGGGTTAGTTTCTCTCTGCAGCCCTCCCACAATGAGATGTGTGGGGGGAAAACGACAGGTTAATCCAGGTACAGGAGCCTCAGGAGGAGTCTCAGCTGCAGCTCCTGGGGGCCAGCGTGGTGGGAAGTCATCTCCAGCACAGGCACAGCCGTGTCCCCACCGGGACAGCCATCCCCATGTGCTCGTGTCTGACCCAACCGCAGAGTTCCCCTGTGGCTACACATCATTGGTATCCACCAGACGGGAAGGGATCAAGGGGTTGGTACACGAGGTCTGTGTCCCAGAGGTCCATGTGTCTCCCACATCACTCACTCCTCATGGCTCAGAGTCTCTCAGCCAACACCACAGTGCAAGCACGAGAACGGATCAGTCTCATCAGCCTCTCTGAAAGGGATTAAATATGTACAGGGCTGCATATTAAAAGGAGAAAAAGAAATGCAGCTGGCTTCTCTCATTTAATGCCTTAAACTGGACTCCCCTCTGTTCCATCTTAAAATAAGAGTACAATTTTTCTTGGATAGTTATGGATCAATAATTTGGTTGGGAATATATGGCTTAGGTCATTGAAAGAATTGAGCTGTACATGTCAATTTTCGCAAACTGTGTGACTTCGTGGTTTAATTCTTCCTCAGCTGTGAACCAAGACTGCCCAGTGTTTAAAGAGAAGTGGGAGAGAAATAATATTGCTATAAAGCCCATTCCTCCTCCCACTCACACACTGAATCCAGAACATGGGAATGATACATTGCTATCCAGCACCATTTTCATTTTAATACAAGTGTTTCTTATTGCAAGTGGTTCGCACGCTGCCTAGCTAGAAAAACAAAATAATATGATTTTTTAATGTTTCAAATTTACTTTGGCCAGAGAATAACAGCAATCTGAGTGCTTCCACATTATGCAATCAGTCTAAGGAACCTTTCACAATTTTTCCCTTTTTTTCTAACTTTATTATAGGTTTTGAATTGCTTTTACTTTCATTTTCTATTAAAAAGAAAATCAATGGAAGTGCATTAGATGATTAATGACAGAAATTTTGCTTCTGCTGCTTTCAGAGAACATAACAAAACACAAAAATATGCTTCCTTTATTTCCTCTTTCTGTGGCCCACAATTACTAAAATTACTTGAGTTCAATCCATTTGTAGCACCCATCATCAAGTTATATTTAAGATGAATTGTTTATTGCACAACTTGAAAATAAAACTAAGACATCCTGTTATATATACACACATTGAGACCACAGTAAATAAAGTGAATCAAACATGCCAAATAACACGAGAGAGAGAAAATGGAAAACAAGCACAACATTTACATTATTTCTAGTAACTCAAGTTGAAAAATCTTCTAGCTGACTAGGGAAACATTGACTTTCTTTTGAAAGCTCTGCCTCAGTTATATATTCACTGGCCAGGGTTAGTGATAGCTGGGTGAACTTAAAATCTTATGCCACCTGTTCTATTCCAGCTAGGTCCAACTTTTGGTAGCACCCCGTGGTCATCTTTCACAACAGCAGGAGAGAGCTCAACGCTAAGCCAACCCACATGGCAAACCCAGCCTTAGGAACGGCCCAGAAGACAGCCCTGTAAACCTGCCCAGCCACATGCCCATTTCAGGCTGAATGTTTTTGGTGTTGGGTTGGATAAAATTATCCACTTTTATCCTCTTTCAGATAACTGGACATAAGAAAACATTGCATTATGTTGGTTTAGGAAAATGCATCTGAAACTCTTGTTCTGGAAGGCAGGTACTCTGCCATTTCCACTTCATCTCTCCCCTTACGGTGAAGAACAGACACTAAATCCAGAACATAACACTATCACACTGACATATTTACAGCTCCCCCAACATTATATTTAAAATATTATGGTCCAAGGTAAAACCCAAAGATTTTAATCTATCCTTCCCCCCTCAGCTCCCCACTCCCCAGCTCCACCCCAGCATTGGCTCTTCTTATTTTAGCATTCAAAACTCCTTGCTGCTCTTGGCCACTCAGGGATCAGCAACTAAACCCCTGTGGACACTTTTCAACTCATCCTGATGCCTCCCGCTCCCACCTGCCCAATCTCCCCCTCCTCAAGTTAATTCTGTTGTCAGTGTCCCCGTCCCACCCTCTGAGGGGTGCTCCAAGCCCCAAGTACGACAGCACAAATTACCCCGCTGTTGCATAGGTCTCCTCATTACAAAAAGGGGTTGTGTGGCAGCCTGTTGTCCACTGGAGTGGATTCATCCTATTTTGTCACTGCCTGGCCACAGAGCTAATGTTTAATGACTATCTGAAATTATCAGTTCCTCCCTGGCAGTACTGCCGGTATAGTGCTGTTTATACCACTGAACACAAGTGAAGACACGTGGATTTGGACTGATGTAAAATAAGATCAGAACAGGGCCTCCTCTATTTATTTTTAATTAACCACGCTTTTCCAGAATTCAGACAATCCTGGTGTTTTACAGGACACAGACTTGTCATCTTCAGCAAAGTTCAAAACCACAGTTCTGAAAGTACTAACATGGAAATTTAGAAACCTCCTCATCACTTTTAATACTCTACGCATAGAAACTGCTGTTAAATTTTTCTAAAGCACCAATGGCTTTTGCAGATATGGCCCTGCCTAAAACTTTCCACTCCAACTATCACTTTTCAACAGTAAAGAAATTATAAGAATACGAAATGCTTTGAGGTCTGAAGTCTGGCCACTCATCTCCAGCCTGAAACTGGTGAAACAACTAAGTCTGCTCTTACCGAAGCTAATAAAAATGCAAACTCAAATAATTAATCTGGTCTAAATTAACTGTCTTCCAGCCATCATCCAATATTGTCTACCTCACAAGACGAAATAAAGATCTTGTCCTTGGTATTGAAGGGTCAGCACAGTCCATCTACAGTACAGACCCTGGACTTAGACTGAAGGTGAGAGAGACAGAAAGAGATTGTGATAAATTTCCCATGCACGAGCTTGAGAAATCAAATGTTTGGGGCCTTTCGGGAGATTTGCCCAGTGGGAAACATAAGTACGCAGACTGGAATCCCAGTAAGAGCAAAGTCACACTCTGACGTGTGGGACTTCCATACATATATACATAATGTATAAATTATACACACAGAAAGGCTTTTTATACTTCTTCCTAAACATTGCTAGTGTGTGGGGAAGAAATGTTTTACAGAAACGCTACCTCAGGGCATCCTTTCTTAGAGCAGGGAAAAAAACCTCTCCAGAAGAGACTAACAGTTCAAGATACTGAAGGATATATTTCTATATAGTGTATATAAAAGACACTGGTTCCCATAAGAACTGGTATTCCCCCTGGGTCATGTTAAATGAACTTTTTGTGTGAACAAAGGCATCCCAATAGGTTTGCCTCTTAAGAATAATAAAAGCAATTACACTCATCTTTGCTTTTGTTTGTTGTTCAGACCATTCTCACTGCTAGTACATGCCTTTTTACTTTTTTTTTGAAGCTAACAGATCTAAAGGGACTATTTGTTTTCCTCTTCTAGTCTCTTAAAAACAAGGTAAAAGATCAGAGAGGATGTAAACGGAGATATCTTGCAGTATGTTATATTTTTCATATGATGATCTTCTCTTTCTTCCTTGAAGGTGGAAAAAAAGAAGAAACAACATTTCTTCTTTAGCTGCCTCTCCTCTTGTTAAATTTGCACTAAATCGTTATAATTGAGTGGGGATTATAGAGCAGATTGTATTCCTGCCGCATCAGTGGGAAAACTCACATTTATTTCAACAGGAAAAGAACAGAACCTATTACACTTCCTTTTTAATATCTATGAATGAAGCATTTGTTTGCAAGCATTTGTTTCAAAAGCAATTACACAAACCAAACGCTGATTGATCACTATAAGATCGTTCATGTATAACAGATACAATATTTGGACACAAAATTTCTCTGTTGTAATTTCTTTACCATTGGTTCAGATAATATAAATTATAGTTTGTTTAACCAAAAAACACCCCACAATCAAATGCAATAAAAACAAATTAATACAAGAGAAAGTAAATTGCATCAGAACTGGAAATACTTTCCACCCTGCTGGAAGATTATTAGTACTTTTAGCTATTCTTCACATGCTTCATTCTATAACCCCGGGGTAGAGCTGACTGGAACACTGTGCTACATTTTCTTATATTACAGTCTTTCCAGTACAAACTATTTTAATCTTGGTTATAATAAATCCCAGGGTTGATTCTCATCTTATTCCCTCTTTTCACCTATGAAGTTTTGTTCATCTTTGCTGGAGCTCCGAGCAGTTTCTCCCACAAAATTGCTCTGTGTGTGAATCTTTCTTGATACAGAAGGTTTCTGTCAACTGCCATCACAAGATCAGACAACATCATGCTAAAAGTGAGAGCACTTAAAGCTGGAGAGGGTCACCTTTGGAAAGTAACTTGCAATACAATTTTACAGAAATGGTTTATGTTTATTTTTTCTGACTTCTTAAAAAATGTTCTTTAAAAACAAACAAACAACAACCACAGACTCACTGACTGGTTGGGGTTGAAGGGACCTCTGGAGATCATCCAGTCCAACCCACCTGCTAAAGCAGGTTCACCAGAGCAGATCACACAGGAAGGTGTCCAGGCGGGTTTGAATGTCTCCAGAGAAGGAGACTCCACAGCCTCTCTGGGCAGCCTGTTCCAGGCTCTGGCACCTCATAGGAAAGAAGTTTCTCCTCATATTCAGACGGAACCTCCTCTGCTTCAGTCTGTGCCCGTTGCCCCTCATCCTGTCATTGGGCACCACTGACAGGAGTCTGGTCCATCCTCTTGACACCCACCTTTGAGATATTTATAAACATTGATGAGATCCCCCTCTCAGCTTCTCCAGGCTGAAGAGACCCAGCTCTCTCAGTTTCTCCTAATAAGAAAGAGCCCCTAATAAGAAAGGCGCCTCATTTCAAAGTGGTTGAGTCACAAGTACCTATTGTCAGCTTCTTACTCCTCCAAGAGCAGAAATGTCCTCCACACCCTTGAGAAGTTCTTGGTGTCCTGGCAGAGCATGAGGACCTATGGTCACCTCTGGAGAGGCAGGTCCACGCTAGCCATGGAGGGCAGCACCAAGGAGCACATCAAGGACTCAGACCTGAGGCTGCCTCAGGGACATAAGATCCAGAGGAACATCTGAACCTTTATCCCCTGGAGAGGGAACAAAGACTACGGCCAATTATACCCAGCAGTACCAATTCCCTTAAAACCACGTAAACATAATCAGAGGGACTTCCAAAGTGGTAATTACTTCTTCCATTTTCGAATAAGTTCTTTAGGAAATAAAATTCAATGCAAAACCAACTCAATACTTTGAAAACCCATCAAGATTCACACCACATTTCCTTTTCAGAAGGGAGAACCGATATCTGGAATTTTAAGTGTGTATTTCAAAGAAACGGTAAATAGCAGCTTTTTAATTCATCAGAAACCCAAAGGAAAAGGAACTTTCCATACAAATGTGCTGTATTTGAGAAACTAACTCTTGTTGTTGCTACAATGAAAGTATAAATACAGCACACCACGAATTCGTAGTAATCTGTTTCTGTGAGCAAGTTTGACATGGCACGGCCAAATAAATTAAGATTGTACGGCTACACAGAACCGAGAGATTCTCTAAAATATCACATTGGTATTTTGCCTTTTATAAATCATTCATCGCGTCAGACCTTTTTCTCAATTTCTCTTTAAACCTTTGTCTTGTCCTATTTGAAGACCCACGCTCCAGGGTTATATCTTATCAGTTAATTAACTTTTAGAATGGAAATATAGCAAAAATGACTACATAAACTTTTGCTCATATATATCAAAGCCAATGTCAACCAATGTGGTTCCTGTGTACCTAATCCGGGAGACCTATAATAAAATCTCATCTTCCATTCGAAGCCTGAGGCAAAAGTAGGTCTTGCAGGGGGGTTTAGTAGAGCAATAATGTTGCTCAATAATTTAAAGACTGGTCTAGCTACTAAACTTTGTGCCATGAGGTTCTGGCATTACAGTTTTAAACACTAAGATTTCATCCATGGTTTTCACTTACTCAGACTAATTCAAAACTCATTTTGGAAAAAAAAAAATAATTAAAAATATTAAGTTATTTCACCACCCCCTTCAAAAAAAAAAAACCCTTGAAAGTAACACTCCTCTTCAGTAGATCAAGGCAACACTAATGGGGACATATGGCGTATGTGTATGCAATATATCAGTCCTTCACTGTACATTAATGAACAATTTAACAACAACATACTAGAAGCAACAAAAAGCATCACTTTCATTCAGGGTCTGTAAGGTCACAGCCAATGAGGAACAAATTAAGCCACCAATTAAGCTGGAGAATTCGGATCAACAGACAAGGGAGGATCCTCAGAAGCAACTCTGGGTTTTATTTTTCTGGTTCTTCACCCAACATCCTGTCATTTCGGAAAAGCCACAAGTAGTCCTTGAAAGGAACTGCACTAAAGGAACCAAGGTCAAGTATGAATTTTAGTTTGTATTTATCTCTGAAAAATAGGATAGCAGTGTTTTTAGTAACAGACAGAGAAAAATCTATACACAGCAGCCAAGTGCAACACCAGTCATCCCTATTAAAAAGTTCAATAAAAAGTAATGTGTCCTGTAGCTGAAACACTCCACAAAGGATTTCGGTTGCTGAGTGTACCAATCTCATCAGATGACAAGTGAGCAGAACTTTAAGCCATGTCAGGAATTAAGGCAGAAAACTCGTACCGCAACCACAGCTCCTGCAGATGATGTTGTGAACAGCTCCCTGTCCCCACGGCCTGTGAAGGTCCTTCCAGGTCCCCTCAAGATGTGTGCACAGCACCAAAGGATGTAAAGGTGGATGTAAACTTAAGGAAATTCCCCTGAAGGTGATGCCAACCCCATTTGGGACTTTTTCTCCAGCTCCACTACACAGCCCACAGTCTCACCTATTTCTACTGAGGCCAGGTGACCTTCAGTTCATAGAAAAGGGCTCAGTGCTGGCTCTTCTTCAAACAATGGTCTAAACATCATTATAATCCTGCTATATTCAAATTTTTTTATACCCAATAAGGAACAGGGCAGATTATTTATTGCTAGGCATGAGAAGCAAGTCCTTGTTAGGTTTTGGGGGGGAGTGAGGGTTGAATCTTTTTGAGTCGATCAGGTGCACCACCAAGCCAAAGTTATTCTCTGCACAACTCTGCGTGTCACACAACTGTTCAATACAGTGTTAAAAACCAATGCTCATTTTCACAGGACTTTCACAGGTAGATGTTCTATAAAAAAAAGTACACACAAATCCCCATTCTTAACCAGCCATGTGCAAATTTTCTCAAAAATTAATCTCCTCCAGGAGCAAATGGTCTGCGATTCTCTTGGCAACACAGAAATACTAAGAAAGCCTTAATAATCTGCACTAAAAATGACAGAGTCACAGACTGGTTGGGGTTGAAGGGACCTCTGGAGATCATCCAGTCCAACCCACCTGCTAAAAGCAGGTTCACCAAAGCAGCTCACACAGGAAGGTGTCCAGGTGGATTTGAATGTCTCCAGAGAAGGAGACTCCACAGCCTCTCTGGGCAGCCTGTTCCAAGCTCTGGCACCTCAAAGTAAAGAAGTTTCTCCTCATATTCAGATGGAACCTCCTGTGCTTCAACCTGTGACTGCTGCCCCTCATCCTGTTGTTGGGCACCACTGACAGGAGTCTGGTCCATCCTCTTGACACCCACCTTTGAGATATTTATAAACATTGATGAGATCCCCTCTCAGCTTCTCTTCTCCAGGCTGAACAGACCCAGCGCTCTCAAGTCTCTCTTCATAAGAAAGGTGCTCCAGGCCTGTGATCATCTTCACAGCTCACTGTTGGACTCTCTCCAGTAATTCCTTGTCCTTCTGAAACTGGAAAGCCCAGAAATGGACACGCAACTCCAGATGTGGCCTCACCAGGGCACAGTAGAGGCAGAGGAACAACCTCCCTCAACCTGCTGGTCACACTCCTCCTAATGCACTCCAGGTACTGTTGGATTTCTTGGCCACAAGGGCACATTGCTGGCTCATGGTCAACCTCTTGTCAACCAGAACTCCCAAGTCCTTCTCTGCAGAGCTGCTTTCCAGCAGGTCCAACCCTGACCTGTACTGGTGCCTGGGGTTATTCCTCCCCAGGTGCGGGACACTACACTTGCCCTTGTTAAACTTAATCAGGTTCTTCCCTGCCCAGTCCTCCAGCCTGTCCAGGTCTCACTGAATGGCAGTGCAGCCTTCTGGTGCGTCAGCCCTTCCTCCCAGTTTGGGATCATCAGCAAACTTGCTGAGGGTGCACTCAGCCTCTTCATCCAGGTCATTGATGAATCAGTTGAACAGGACTAGACCTAACACTGACCGCTGGGGAACCCCACTAACCACAGGCGTGCAGCCAGACTCGGCACCATTGATCACAACCCTCTGAGCTCGGCCATCCAGCCAGTTCATGACCCATCGCACCGTGCATTTATCCAGCCCGCACCTCCTGAGCTTGTCTGTGAGGCAAGGTCAGGAAAATAAACTTCAAAGTCTGAAATATAAACTTTAGGAAGTACTGAATGATTTCTAGCAGCAGGTCAAAAGTCAAATAAAGATTTCTCTTCAGAAGCATGAAAATAATAACTATATTCTTCAACTGCATCATGGAAAATTACAAGCAGAACCTGAAGTTACTGGAAATATTAAGAGGTTACAAAGACTGTAAATTTTGGCAACACTCAATAAAACAATTAAAACCTCATATATTCTAAAGATTTTTTTAATATACTAGCAATATGATACACAAGAATATCAAACCAAAATTACTTCACAAATTGAAACGGATTTCTGGGAAATTTCTCTCATTACATTATACATTAGCTACAGTTTGTATAATCAAAAGCAAAGATGTATTCCAGCCTCCTTTAATTGAATGAAAGCAAATGGCATCAGTCTTCCACATTAAGACAGTCCCTTTCCCGACATTTGTCCTACAATAAAATTATAAATCTGGAGGAGAAAAAAAGGTGGCTTTCTGACTGAACTAAACCCTTCTTCCCCAGACCTCTCCAAGGAACAGACCCTGCAACAAACACAAGGTATTTGTGCTGCCTTTCAGAAAACTTGAAGATCATTTACTTGGTTATTTTACATAGACATCACACTTCTACCTAAATACACACAAACACAATCCATTCCTTGTAGGTTTATATACATATACATATATATCTGGTATAATGTACCGCCATTCTGGTGTGGTGTTTGTTTGTTTGGGGTTTTTTTGTTTGGTTAGTTGGGATTTTTTAAGTGCAGGGTTAAATCTGTATCGGTTTATTAAGAAACTTTCCCAAAGAAGTTTTACTATGAACAGTTTTTAAAAGTCAATAAAACTTCTAATCTTTTAGTTTCAATAAAATGCAAGAGAACACACTGTAGATTTAGATTACCATATCAGTACGTTTGATTTACTCACATTTTCAAAGCGAAGACAGGCAATTCCCATATATAACTTGATTCCAAAGCTGTGACCTTGACTTCTACCAAAAGTTCAACAGCAGGGATATTGGTTTGGAGGCAAGATGAAGGAAGAAAGGAGTTCTCACAGATAAGATAATGAACTGTCAAATGCATCTCATGAAATACTACTGTTTCAAATAGACGCTCTGATTTAATACGTGTTGACAGCCGATTCAAGAATTATGACTAGGTCATTATGTAGCACACTGACTACAAAGCTTGAATTGCTTATTTGTTTATCTCATAAAGCATTAGGTGCACGAAACAAAGACATCCCCACAGTCTTCCACACAGGGACCAAAAGTAACACTTTGAATAATACTAAATTAAATGCCACATATTGAAGGTGCATGATTAACAATGTACACACAATTGGAATTTGTCAAACGGTAAAGAAATAAGTATTGAAAAATAATATTGGTAATATTACTGATTACACCAAGATTTAAGAAAAAAAAGTTGTTCTCCACTTGTTGAAAATAATAAAGGAATGCACCAAATGGCGATTTTAACTATTAACTCACTATCCTAATTACTCATACAACTGTAAAAATACAGTGAAAGCTTTAAAAAACCACCCCAAATTACAAGATTATCTCCTGGTTGTGATGAGAATTGTGCAACCATCCAAACTATAAACACATATATTTTTTTTCTCTACTCAGTAAATGCAGCAAGATTTTTCTAATAATAAAAAGAAAAGATGAGCTGCCAACCTGATGTGTCTGCTATCAATAAATGAGAAGTCTTGATGGGACTACAAGGTTTTCCATTACAGTAAATATGCAAAAAAAGAGCTGAGATTTATATGATGTTTTCCATAGATTCTTGTATTCTACATTGTCCAATATATCAGGAGCCCATTTCATGCTGCTACATAAGATTATTCTAGAAAAAAGAAGTGTACGCTGGAGGTAGGGACACAGGTCGCTTTAAAGTTAAAAGACACAAGATTGCCAGTCCTCTCTCCAAAGAATGAGCAGAGATTGTGAAGAAGTGAGAAAATGCTTAACTCTTTAATGTTTCAAATTATTATCTACCTTTCTATCATGTATGTTTAAAACTACGTTTAACATACTTTCCATTATGATTACAAGGGGAATCTTCAGTAACAATCCCAAACAAACGTGTTATACGTAATCACCTTCCAAAAACGGAATTATCCTTTATCAACAAGAAATCTGCTACATCTACAAAAACACTGAATAAACAGCAAACAGTAGTCACCTCTTACCAATATTCTGTTCTTTTCAGAGTAACTTACATAAGGAAATAAAGAACCAGGATGGCTTCCCAATGTCCCTTGTCCCAGCGCTGCCAGAGGCGATGCCCAGGGATGCACCCACATCTCTCTCCCCATCTGTGACTGCTGCTCCATCATCTCTACATTATCCTTCAGCTAAGACAACTTAGGTTGCACAATGAAGCTATATTTAGTCAACAAAGCGTTAAAAACCAGACTTTACATAGTTATATCCATTTTTGAATAAATTCCTGTTGTAGCCTGTATTTAAGAGGTGAATTCATGTGATTGGAACAGTAACATAAAGGGGTACGGTTCTTCTGGAAGGACATGCAAATAAAGGTGATATGTTTTATTTCATCTACAAATTACAGACCTTTTCACTCTCTGGGTTAGTCTGTAGAGAACACTGACCTACTGTATGCCCAGCTGATGCTTAAAAGGGAAAGGAAGAGGGCTAAGCTAGAAAAAGGACCTCAAATGAGGTGAGCTTGTGGAAAAAGTCTGAGGACATCATCCACACCCCTTCACATCTGGTGCTACAGGAATGCAGAACAGCTCAGGAAATATAGCCAGTTCATAGGCTGTTTTGGTGAACTGGGTAAAATTTGGTGTGTCAGGGTGGGGACAGAGTAAACTCTACTCATCTAGACCCTAAGCCACGAGGAGGAACCAATGGAGAACGTCAGGGTGGAGGGCACACTGAAAGAGAATGACCATTTTAAAAGGCATTTAGATGAGGTTCTTAGGGACATGGTTTAGTGCCAGAGCTATGCTATGGTTGGACTTGATGATTCTGAGGGTTTCTTTCAACTGAAGTGATTCTGTGATTACATTACACAGCTGGAATGGGCAAGTGGACTTCCACATTCATATAAATGCGTTAAAGTGAGGTGTCCTGGAAAGCTGGTCTGGTAAAGAAAAATGAAGTTGCTGGTGAGAAAAAGACAAAGGCCAATGTGAAAGCTCTGCTGTGAGGGAACAGGCACAGCCATGGCAGGGATCAGCTGCCATACCAGGGACCAGCTGAGCTCGGTCAGAAGCTATTCACTGCCCTCAAACAAACAAACAAGTGCGAACTAGGTCAGGTTCCTGCGGATTAGCAGAAGATTGCAGCACAAGCATGGAAAAATCAGAATTAGCAATGGGCATTAAAGGTAACAAAAGATCCTTCTGCGAATGTGATAAAAACCAGACACTCTCAGCCCAGTGCACTGAAAACTGGCCCAAGTTTGCAGCACCGGGTCCCTGAGCGGATCAGCTGCAGTCCCAGGAGGGTGACAATTAGCAGCTAAAGAAAAAGGCAAGAATCTCAGGCCTCATGGTCCTCTTTGGGGAAACTGTTGCCACGGAGAAGCCAGCTATTTTGAAATTGTCTGTCCTAATGAATTCTGTCTCCAGCAAACTTATAGAAACTGATCTTGATGTGCCCAGAATGAGCATTTTTGAGACCTCATGGAGGAGATGCAACTTACCAGCAAACGCTCTGCCTATCCTCATAACGGCTCTATTTATTTTTATTATTTAAGATGGTGCTTATGGAAACACAGGCCCATCAGCTTATTTTTGATTTGCATAGAAATATTGGAACAAATAATTATCCAGCAGATAACAACTGCCACAGATAACAAAACAAAAAGTCGAAATGCATGATCTTCCTTTCTGTAATAGATTGACGGACTCTGGGAAAGAAAACAAAGAACAGTAGCCTCATTTTACAATAACTTGTTTCCTTGAGGACAGAAATCCTAAAAATGCTCAGCACCGTGAATCCAAAATGACATTCAAATGACTTTCTTAATAATTAAATTATATTGCATCAAAAAGCACATGCCTTTAGCAGTTTGATTCGTATGTGCACACTCTAACTATGAGTAACTGGGTAAGCAAAGATTAGCTGGAGCTGCCATAAAACATATAGTATGCTTAGCACTGAAGAGAACCTCTGAAATGGAATAGAGCCTTTTGCTTTATGATTCTCTCTGGACCTGATTCACCACTGGTTTATTACTGACTTCTGTTATTGTATCTGAATACAATTTGATTTTATGAGCTCTTAAATATTACCTTTATAAACATTTCATGGGATGTTGACTCTCTATCTGCAAATTGCTTATTTGCTTATTTTATCTGTTCATTGATGCCATTGCAATAGCTTATTTTTGCATTAACTTCTTTGTTGAGTCTAGTTTATCTTCTGAGAAAATCCTGGGATGGATTTTTTAATAAGAAACACTTAAAAAAATATATAACTGTAACTGGTAAAGACATTTTCCCTTACAGTGCTCTGTTTGCAGTATAATTCAATCAGGGAGTTCATGCCAGTCACTGTGAGATTTCAAGAAAAGTACTTTGTTTAGCATTTAATCAATATGATTTGAGCAACCCAGAAAAGATTTTTAAATACTAGGCTAAATTCTGTACACACTTCCTGCAACTTTAGCCGAGTTTCAGACTTTTGCTCAATAAACGCCCTCCACGCATCATTTCTTTTGCTTCCACCATTCTTAGTGTGCAAACTCAACACCAATAAAAACCTGTGGCTGACCTTCACCTATACAATGAATATTAACTTGTTCTCAAGTAATGCACGAAGAAAATTACTGCACTGGGAGAAAATACAACTGGATCATTAGGCTCCTCTGATCAACCTACTTCACAGGTTAGTGCTAATTGACAGCTGTATTTGTACATCCATCACTTCTACTGCAAACCTGAAAGCTCACATTCCACAAAGCACGTACTCAAATTTTACAGGACTAAAGCCTGAGAATTAAGTACATTTAACTTCTGGAAACACATCAGATGATTATTTCTCTCATAGTAAATATTTAATACTTGCAAAACCAAGTGCAAATTGATAATGTTTCATTATTATTAAGTTTGCCCCTTGGAAACACCAGCCCTCAGGGTCAAATGAAATTTCATAATCCTTCTAAAGTTCTTTCATGGTTACTTGCAATATTTACATTTACCTGTGAAACTGATCTCACTAGGAAAGAAAGACAGGCATCTTTCAAAGTCTGGAGATAAGACAATTTAAGCTGAGACATATTTTGCCCTGTTCTTCATCAAAGCACTTAAAATCGGAAAGTTTATGCTTTCATAACGGATTTGCAGAGTATTTACATTTAAATAAGCTTTAAAAAAGGCAAGATACATGATCTAAAAACAAAAATGAATAAAAAGCAGCCATTTTCCTATAAATACTACAATTAATCATTATGATGAACAGATAGAAAGCAATCCATCTTATCATACCATAGAGCTGATGTAGCTCTTCCTTTCATACACCACAGAAGTTAATTATTATGAGCAGATGTGCTTAGATTACATGAAAATTTATACTCCATGAAACTAGGCACTGAAGATACTTATTTATTTTAAAGCACAAATGTACTCCCCGTTTGTCTGGAGATTTGCTCACATGCAACTTCACCAGCAATGTCACCCGCGCAAAACCCATCCATCTCACAGGCAGGGACTTTTATGGGTTCTACTAACAAGTCATTTTATAGTAGTCCTGAAAAAGCACATGCTGGTCAAAGTAACTTGTCACAAACACTGTGTCTGATTTGCCCTACAAATTCCCCCATGTACTGCAAACAACATCTGTCATGGCCAGATCACATGCTCTGGGGGTTAGAATAAAACAGAGCAACTAAATCAGAATCACAGGATGGCTGGGGTTGAAGGGACCTCTGGAGATCATCCAGTCCAACCCACCTGCTAAAGCAGGTTCACCAGAGCAGATCACACAGGAAGGTGTCCAGGTGGGTTTGAATGTCTCCAGAGATGTGTGGGAATGGCAGGATGTGCGGTTCCAGCTAAACGGCCTTGGACAGGTTATTCAGAAGTATGTTTTTTGTGAGTGTAAGGAGTGATAGCACAGGCCGGTGAGAATGATACCTTGGGCTAGAAAACCACTGCCATATGTATGATGTGTGAATGTTGGGCCTGGGCATGTGAATGAGTGGGTCAGAACACAGCCCACAAGATATGCATGGGAACGCGACTGAAAACAGACACTAGTGTGGTGTGTTTGGAATAACAATTATTGAAAAAACATCCTGTCTAACCTCTTGGCCCAGGCCCGCATCTGGAAACCTATAAATTGAGAACTGTTAATAAAAGTCAGCTCAGGTCTGCCTGGCTCTGCTCTCGTCGCTAACAAGAACTTTGTGTCCGTGTATCTGCCTGCATCTGTATGCGTCGTTCCTCATCGCCGCAGAGGAGACTCCACAGCCTCTCTGGGCAGCCTGTTCCGGGCTCTGGCACCTCAAAGTAAAGAAGTTTCTCCTCATATTCAAATGGAACCTTCTGTGCTTCAGTCTGTGCCCGTTGCCCCTCATCCTGTCATTGGGCACCACTGACAGGAGTCTGGTCCATCCTCTCAACACCCACCCTTGAGCTCTCTGAGTCTTTCCTCAAGACTTCACACCTGCATGTAGCTCAGTTCTAACAAACCAATTTCCACTTGATTTTCTCCAATACCATTAATGACCTATCAGAAAGCAGTGTAGGGGAAAGGGACCTGGGGGTCCTGGGGGACAGCAGGATGACCATGAGCCAGCACTGGGCCCTTGTGGCCAGGAAGGCAAATGGTACCTGGGGTGGGTTAGAAGGGGGTGGTCAGTAGGTCAGAGAGGTTCTCCTGCCCCTCTACTCTGCCCTGGTGAGACCACACCTGGAATATTGTGTCCAGTTGTGGCCCCTCAGTTCCAGCAGGACAGGGAACTGCTGGAGAGAGTCCAGCACAGGGCAACAAAGATGCTGAAGGGAGTGGAGCATCTCCCGTGTGAGGAAAGGCTGAGGGAGCTGGGGTTATTTAGCTTGGAGAAGAGGAGGCTAAGGGGGGACCTTATTAATGTCCATAAATATATAAAAGATGAGTGCCATGAGGATGGAGCCAGGCTCTTCTCGGTGGCAAACAATGATAGGACAAGGGGTAATGGGACAAAGCTGGAACACAAGAGGTTCCACCTAAATTTGAGAAGAAACTTCTTCTCAGTGAGGGTGACAGACACTGGCCCAGGCTGCCCAGGGAGGTTGTGGAGTCTCCTTCTCTGCAGACATTCAAACCCGCCTGGACATGTTCCTGTGTGACCTCACCTAGGCGTTCATGCTCTGGCAGGGGGATTGGACTAGATGATCTTCTGAGGTCCCTTTCAATCCCAAACATACTGTGATACTGTGATCATTAAGATGCCCCTCCCAGAGCACAAGGGATGCAATAGGGCAGCAGCGAAGGCTGGTGGGCAGCAAGGGCAGAGGCTGTGGAAGCCCATGGATTCCTACCACACGGCGGTGGTGGGGAGTGCTGCCCTCTCCCACCACACATCCCCTGAGGACCTGCTGATCTACTTCAGCTTGAATTAAACAAATGCTGAAGTCAATGGCCCTCGATGAGCCTATCACATTTAAACAGGTCGGTTAGGTCCCCTCATACTGCGTACCTCTAGGTCAGGCGTTTCCTTTGCCCACACAAAGACCACGATAAAAACAAGATACAGAAAGTCAATATCCAAAAGACAGTAGAAAAGAGATAACTTGAAAAAATTTCACTCACCCTGAGGCACACACCAAATAAAACATAAACGATTGCAGAACTGAAACTACAGTGAACTGACAAGTAGGAACAATAGTACTGACCAGAAAAAGTGGTAAAAAGTAACATTACCCACAAGGCTTCACATCCAAGATCCAAATTTGACATTACAAAATATCCTACTTTGGGAAAACTCTGTCAAATATCAGAATATATTATTTGAAACTCTCCTTATTTCACAAAGCCAATATCAGCGATCCTTTAATAAATGATGCATGCACCAGGCAAAACCAGCGGCTGTCAGGAAAAAAATTGACTTTAGAAAAATCTTTGTTAGAAGGTGACATTTTTTTCATTTCTATCTATTGCCATCAAAGCACAGAGATGGCTTTTTCTTGTGTAGTAATTTTATTCCAGTGGAATTCCAATTTTTTGGATGAAGTTTCTCTTGATTTATTATAATATAAAGAAGACGGAATCTTCTCCTGAGTCTTTTGAGTAGCAAATCAATGACAATACTGCTAATGAAAAGGGAGAAGGGGTGTTTCCAACAGGAAAAATGCTCGGAAGTATTACTGCTGCAATCATCAGACCGGTTAGAAAGCAGCAAACACACTGCTCAGTACTTCTGAACATATTTAGAAATGGTGCCAACAGAAAAGAGCAGCACTGGACAGTAAAGCAAATGTAATATTGACCATTTCACAGTTACCTGATGTAGTCTCTCAAGTGCAAGCACTTCATAAGTATCCCCGTCACTTCCAGTTACTCTACTGTCACTTTACTGCACCCGTTTGAAAGAAAGATGCTGGGAATTTTGAAAGGTAGTGTGAGTCAAGGTTATTCATTTATTCTGAAATTGAAAACTCATGTCTAAAACCTCTACTGCAGAGATAAAGCTATTTGAGCAACATAAATATACAAATTCAGATTCAACGAACATGACATCAGGATTCCTCCTGCACCTTTGTGGTTTGTCACATTTAACAAATCTTGTGCCTGAAGCTTTCTGGTAAGCCACCCTGATGAGCTCTGCCATTTAGGATGCAAATATTCATGTTGAGTATTAGTACTTAATTATTCAAAGAAACCTGGTTCATAATTTCCAGCAAGAAGTTCTTTCTAACTAGCGCAGAATAAGGGAAAATTCAAACTGCAACATTTACCAAGCTCCTCTGGTGGAAATTCCCCAGGCAATCCAAACCTCAGCAGTCTGAACATGAACAATACCTGCTATAAATCAGACTCCGCATTCCTTTCAACATCTCCCTTTTACCTTTGCTGGGTGAGGGCTGGGAGTTGCGGTCCAAAAAACTGATGGAGTCCTTTAATATTTCATTGATTTAAGCAGGATCAGCATTTCAACCGGAACTGTCCATTTCTTCAGGTAGGTAAAATAAATATCAAACTAAGACCCTTTGGTACTACTGTACTGTAAGAACAAACGACTGGTATTTATCCTTTCAGTTAATGACTCTGGAATTTCTCATAATGTGGTATTCTGCTTAACTCTGATCATTATGGCCAAAGCAGAGGTTATTCTGGTAAAGAAAAACGTCTCCCGTGTTTTCCTGATAACTAATAGTATAAAAGCTTTTAAATAAACTTATTTTTAGTCCTGCTTCAA
Source organism: Columba livia (assembly GCF_036013475.1). Lineage (NCBI taxonomy): Eukaryota > Metazoa > Chordata > Aves > Columbiformes > Columbidae > Columba > Columba livia. The sequence continues at coordinate 6,576,026 of NC_088608.1, forward strand.
GGTTTCCTTCTTGCAGTGTCTATTTGAAGCAAAGTTCTCCTTAAGGCTATTTTCCAGAGAACCTGGATCTTATCCTGCTCAGCACAGATGAATTTTTAACGATTTTCCCTGTGAAGCACAGCAGCTTTGGCATGAATTGTCTTTGGATTTGTAAACAGCACAACCGTGGCAAGGAGGAAATTAAAATTTTATGAAAGCAAAAGTAGATCTAAATCAGTACTGAACGGGACTGCCTGCAACATGGGACATGAAAGCGTTATATAAAGTGGCAAACAAAAAAGGAGAGCAAACGGGCCTCAAATGTCTCAAGAACAAAGGATGATTCAATTAAATTGAAAATCATCGAGAAACTAAAATAGTTTGCTCACTGCAGGGTTAACCCATCAAACTAAAGGTATGGTAGACACAGACAGAGACCAAAAGATTGGAAGGAACATGAAAAAATCAGATATTTTTATAGCTAGTTACAGTGACAGTTACATGAGCTCATATAAAATATTAAGGATTATAAACCCTCATGTTTCAAGGTTCTAAGTCAACGAAACACAGAGTTTTAGGATTAAATGGCTCCTCTATTTCTGATAAGGAGCACAAGAGGCTGTGTGATCAGTTCTGCTTACAACCCATCCGTGGCCACAGAAAAGATTTCTTGTTATAGTTTATAACATCCTCTGCACAAACCATGAAGCATGACCACCCAGGCCTGCTGTTCACATAATAAACATTTCCCGAGATTTGTACAAAAAGCCTGAATCAACTGTTCATAACTGGGATTTAAAATCACAGGAAGCTGGTGCTAAAAACAAGTCATAATTGGAAGGGCCTGTCTCCAGTTTGAGGGAGAGATTGCTCTTCATTATGTCCCTCATTATGTCTTTCATCCTCTTGAGTAAGTCTCAGCACAGTTTGGTTCTTCTTGGACTTCTTTCATCTACTATACTCTGTTTAATGACAATCCATCATTTAAAAAAAGACCCCAAAAACGACTTTCACCAACGAGAGTAGCTTAGATCATACAGACTACACACTAGATGAAAGAAATCTTAGGAGGACCAAAGAGAGCTGAACTTAATCAGAGGGATGAAAGACAAAATGAAAATCTATCTACCCTTACATTTAAAAAGGAATTTCCTTCAGATAAGATGATCTCAACTCTCCCTCTGTACCTGTTAAATATGGTGCGAGTACCGTCAGATCACTTGGGACTTTTATGATTGAGATGCTCTAGCAACTCCTGTAAATTGTACACATTTGGATGGTGCTGTCTTTGACTTTGAGGTGATCAGGCCATTTCCTATTGATCTAAAACCTCCTTTCCCCACTTCTTCCCTCCTTCCTCCTAATCAAGGCAGAAATACATAGCCTGGAAAGCTTTGATGTCACTCTGCTTTACTTTTCATTATTTTGATCTTTTAACAATCCCTCTATTGGTACATGCTTGTAGTATACATTTTCAGTGTTTATGCCTTCTGGCTTCAAAAGACTTTTCTACTTGATCAAGGCTTTATTTTTCCCACAAAACAAATGCTGTGTGTAGTACTACGATGCTGATATTTGTTTTATTTATCAGATAGAAACAGTATTTAGTTAAGCTAGAAAACCTGTTTATTTCCTTATACAGGGTGGAATATACTGTCGTGTTTTTGAAGGAAATCAAATATATGGAATTTATCTGATGCAGTCTTCATCATCTTTATTTTACGGCAAGTGTACAGATTACCGAGTTGCCTTTGGACAAAATGTTGTGCTGTAGATTGCTGTCAGGACAAATTCTCTAAGAGTCCCTTCAATTTTTATGTTGCTGGCATAAGGCTACAGTGACAGAAGTGAGTTGGAGTCTCTCTTGCTGTTAGTTAGTGTCTATAAAGTAACGTCACGCCAATTCTCCTATCACCTATGAAACACTCTTACAGCAGCTATACCTGAGGTGGAAGCCGGGCCAGACCCGGTCTGAAATACAGTAGCACTGTTCGAAGCATCTTGTGATGCCTGCTGACATCTCCTGTGAAAAAAGGAGGGCAGCCCACCATCACTCTTTTCTGAACAACCTGTCACGGCACAATCGGTATCAATCTTTCTTCCCCTTGTCCTATCAACTAAGACCTAAGGAAAGAAAAATGGGTCTGTAGGAACACATTACCTGGAGATCAGCGGGATGTAATACAATATGAGGACGAATTTCCATTCCCCGAAACAGCACCCAGCAGCAGACTCCAGTACAGCCATGCGCATATTTACATAGACAACTCAGGTTTTAAGAAATAGGCCCAGGATTATTTCTATGCGAGCTGGTGATTTTATTTCTCATAAATTAAACGGCAGAAATCTCTCAGGCAGACATGAAGTGCTCAGAAAGATTGATCCATCACTTCTCACATAGCCTCCATCTATCCTTTCCCCTCTCCTCCTGCTCCCAGTCAATTGTAATGTTCCAAAACTGAAATAAATCCCATGGAAAGTCCATCTGGGAGAAGATATCTTCCTCATGCCACTAGAGCAGGAAAGGGTAAGAACGCAGCTTTCCCAAAAGGAGATGAGTTTTGTATTATTGTCTCCTCCTCCTTAATTTTTCTTTGTTTTCCCCTTTGTGAAATATTGTGACACATTTTTGCATGAAGCTAATCTACTAGCAAATCCAATCCACAATTAAACCCAGGCTTTGGGAAACAATTTAATGATCAAAGCCTATAGGTAAACTGCTGGAAATCAGATACAAACAATACAGACTCGGGTAATAAAACATCCATACTGTGATGATAAATCTCTCAAATCAAAAACTCCCGTGTGCAGATATACATAGCTCACCAAGACTGAAGATAAGTTTACTATGTAAAATCAGAGGTAAATTTCCATGAAGTTAAAGAAATTTTCATTTAGGAGCTTAGACTCCTAAATATTTCATTTGTTTCTGTAATAAATCTGGGTATTTTGAGACAAGATTCCTAATCTATTCTGAATTTGTAGGCAAACCAGGAATTGGAATTACAAGAAAGTTTTGACATTTTTGTTTGACCTTAATTGTTTGTAATGATTTACAGTGGCAGAAAGTATTATGGAACAAAAAAGGGAACATTACCTGTTAAAAATATATTTGAGGAAGCAAATTTCAGGAACTCAGAGATCAGAAGAAATATGTAAAATATATTATTTTACCATGCACGTTTTTTACAACAGTGTAATGCTGCTAACATGTAGTCCGTAACTCTTCATTCCAGGGTTACCTCTTCAATAACGCTGCCCATCTTTCCACATATGTGAGTGCTGCACATTTTTGTCTTTAACAAAAATTTCACGTTTCTGATTTCAGAGAACGCTTGAATCTATCTATATTGTGGTTTTGGCCCACCCTTCAAAGTACTCGCAATTACCTAGAGGTGTTACAGATGTACTCTCCAGTTCATTATACCCACTGTCAGTGAAAATACAGAAGACAGTTAAAAGCACGTGTGCCCCACGGGCAGCAATCTGAAACAGCCTTCCTGCTTGACAGCAGACAACCGAGAGCAGAGCTTTGAGGTTTTTTCAACAAGTTGCACAATCACCTCATTCTGCATTTCTCTAGGTCACACTTCCTTATTGCACATGGGAGAATGTCACGTTGGACTGGACTCGATGTCCTCCTAAAGTCAAGGGAATATTATCTGTGCTGCTTTCTGCTCACCTTATTGCCTAACCTCCCGCCCACTGCCTCGTCAAGGAAAGAAATCAGATTACCAAGAACAAATAATAGTAAATCAATTCTGGTTCGGTTGTTTCTTATCACCGTATTACTCTCCATGTGTTTATGAGCTAAAATTCACATTATCAGTGACAAGAAAATAACAACACAAATAACAGGTACTTTATGAATTTGCAATATGATGTAGAATGGTTACACGCGTAAAGTGTTGGCGAAGCCCCAGGCAGACATGGCTGATAACAGACTCAAGCTCTCCATCCTGGAAAGCCAAACCCCAGCACCTCAATTCTCATCCTAGACAGATTTTGCTTCGCAAACTTTATTTTCAAAGGTAACACAAACAAGACTCAGCTCCTGTCCTCACTCTGGTAATTATTTTTCCCTCACTTATTTGCTATCAATGCCACCAGCTGCCAGGCAAGTGCCTTCCAGACCATGATGCCGGCTGGGACCACCCAAGTTCAGCTCCCTGTGCTCCCATTTGTGTCCCTGCAACCACCCATTTTCCTAGACGAATATAATCAGAAAAAAACACTGACAAACCTAATGGACCCCCAGCATCACTCAGAATAAGGCTCAACGGTGCCAGTGTCCTACCAGGCAAAGTTAATCTTGGAGGGAGCTCCTGATGACAGGTAAGCTGCTATCGGCTGCACAGATTTATACATTGGACTGTGCTGCAGAGCATTGCTCATAAAACATCAACATTGAACTGAAGCAGTCCGTGCCTTCACCATGTTTACTCTCATAAATGTATTCATTGTAAACTTTAGGCTAGCACATTGCCTCTAGCCTGTAAATTATAACAAGATTCTAATACGTATGTCCTGAAATTGGTACTTCAGGGCAAAAGCATTCTGCAACTCAAATTACGACAAATGCATCTGTTAATTTAGCTAATCAGCAGTTATATTAACTACTTACAAAACAGAGGATAAGAACTGTTGCGTGACTATGTTATGAGCAAAAAAAAAAGGTAACGCTGATGCTTTTTTGATGGCATGGCTCATCATAAAAAGGTTACCATAAAATAATTCCAGCAGAAACAACAGTAATGTATATTGCAGTTGCTGTGTTATAGATTGATAATACACTAGATAACACAGCTAAAGGATGCCTGTTTGAAAAATTTGTGTAGATGCAATGTTAACAGATAATACCAAAATTCATCCTTTCATCTTCATACGTAAAATGTTAACTTAGTCATTAACTTATTGCAAATTGTTAGTAATCACAGCTCTGCCTATATTTTAGAAGAGACTTTACTGGAACTATCACTGCATTTAGACACACTCAGAAAGCCTAGGTAGCAGATCATTACAATTTTTGCTCCCATAACGATAAGTTTTTCATCTGCATCTCAGTCTAAAACCAATTTTGTCTGCAATACTCCTATAGCTTTCACAGAAGCTCCAGAGCAAAAGCCAGAAACCTGCAACGGAGGAGACAGGAATCTTAAACTCCTCAAGTCTGGCGCTGCCTGCCTTCTACTTTTTCAATGTCAATTCATACATCAACTTTTCAACTGAAACGGATTATATTTAACACCAACCATCTTCGCAAGGCCCTCGTGGTGTGAATTTACAACACAGTTGCAGAAGGAAAGGAATACATCATATGTGGTCTGATAGTAGAGCATACCAAAAGAAATATCCTACTGAGATGCTCAATGAGGATAGCGAGTATCGATCCACCCCATGACCGCAGGTGTGCCAAGGAGGATGCACTTCTTCAAAGCAGAGCAGTGGTTTCTCATTACTACATTGGTGGGTTTGTTGTTTTCCTGTACATAAACCAAGAAATTATTCTCTAAGAATATTTGATGATCTGTGTCACAGCATTTCTGTATTCTTGCAATGGGGAGCTACAGCTCTGAGATGGACTTGCTGGGGGGGAGATAGGGTCAAATCACAGTTACGAAGTGTCAGGAGCAGGAAAAATAAGATATGACACGTTCCATTGCTGCAGCTTCTCCTTGCTTTTGGAAAGTAACTACTTTTTTCATAACTATGTTGTCAGTGTATTTCCAAGACTAGTTTTTAAAGCAGAGTGTCATTACATCACCCTGGTCTTTAATACACATCTATTTACTTTATCAGTGGCTTTTGAAGCAGCCTTCAAAGACACTTGCTTAAAACAGGCTTTCCATCCACTAATTAAACCTTAACAATCCCTTGTAATGAGCAACACATTTTTTCCCCCAAAATGTAAATGTCTAAGGTGGCTGCTCATGTCAGCACTGAAGGGAGAGGTCATTTCTGAAGGATCCTCCATCACAAACATCAGAGAACAGTAAAGCCACTGAAGGGCATCCAAAGCAGAAGCAATTTTCTCACAGTCTTGACACCTTCTAGTAAATTAGTCACTTGTCGAGGAAAATGACAGCTATATAGCAATAGAAAAGCTTGTAAAGCTCTTCATTTACTGTTAGAAATGTTGTCTGTGTCACTGTCAAGCAACAGTAACATCCCCATCCTGTTTTACTCGAGTGTCCTATCTCAGAGGCTTTTTGCAAATCACATCTTAATGAAGTTTAAGTAAAAACCATATTTCTTAGGTCTAAATGCTACTTTTCTCTTACCTCCATGACTGTTTTCTAAGTCAGCCCACTAAAGCTGATATCCAAAATGAAAGGCTACTGTAATTAGTGTAATATCATTCCAGGATAAAGCCATGAAAACTGAAGTTTCAGGCAGCTGTCATATCTTTGGCTATTCTGCTTGTTATTCACATGCAAATTCTGATATCTACTGCACATCACATAGTACATTTACGTGCAATTTCAGTGAAAACACTCATGGAACAAGATCTGTAAGTGTCTCAGAATCAAATCTAGAGAAAGAATAAAGCTTGAAAGTAATTTCAGACCCAATTTTCCTCCCTCAACACAGTCATCATTCTTATAGGTACACACAAACATGTGCTTGCTTTCTTTAGAAATAATTTATATGAATTCAGTGTTCTTATATAATTGGCTAGATATGCCAGTCACTGAAAACTGAAGTCCTCTTATTTACGTGACAGTCAGGATATGGAGAGCAAAAGACAAAAAACACTAAAACCAGACGTTCTAAGGAAGACAAGACTGATTATCTTCAGTGGTAAAAGGGTAATTGCTGTTACATGTTAAAATAGAAATCAGGCAAATACATAATAAATACTCTTTGGAGAATAAGCACTTACTGGATAAAGACACTCACACATTACGCAAGCCAATCACTGTGTGGAGGGTGGTGATACCTCGAATGCAAACCCATTTGTAGGATGCCTGAACATTGTAGGAAAACATCAATCTATAACATCTGGTGTTCTTCCACTGATGGCACGGATTCCCCTGAAAAGATCCACGGACTCACAGAGTCATACAATACAACTTAGAACGGAAGGGATCTCCGAAGTTCCAATGCCTACTCTAAGTGGGATTGACCACAAGTTAGAAACTGCTCAAGACCTTATTCCATTGAGTTTTCAGTATCTCCAAGGAATCTACAGTCTGTCTGGGTGATCTGGGAACTTCCCTCACCACAGCCTATGACTGTTATCTTCTGTTATTTCACTGTGCACCTCTGAGAAGAGTGTGGCTCATCTTCTCTGTGAACCCCACTCCCATTAGACACTTCTCCAGGCTGAAGAAGCCCAAATTCTCAGCCCCACCTTACCTATTATCTCAAAAATATCTCCAAAGACCCCCCTCTATGGTGAAGAACGAGAGGAATTGTCGAGGTTTACAAGGTGAAGAGACCCCGCAAGGTCTTTGAACACACACACACCACCCTTGGCTGACCTGACAATACCCAGCACCTTTTCACACTTGCTGCTGCTGCTCTTGAAGAGCTCAAGTAGAGCAAAGTGAGGTATCAACAGCAGCTTTTTGAAAGCTTCCCTTACTAAACACTTCTATAGGTAAGACACAGACTCACTGAAAATCCAGCAGTGTGTTTTTCAGAAGTGACACGGTCAGGTAGCAGCTCAGTTTCAGCTGCCCTTTCCGTGCAGGTCACTCCACTTGTTCACTGGAAATACCTTGAAAATCATCTTCTATGGGTTTCATCTGAGAACTCATTTTCCTGAAACCCCTCTCATCCCCAATAATAGGTAGCAGACTGCTTCTATCAACTATATGTAATTAAGAAAACCAAAGCTGTTACAAAACCCACAGCTAATTACAAAAAGTGAACATGGCACTGAAACAGATTTTGCTTAAACACATCAGACTAACAGATTCCTTTTCCATGATTACTCCAGAACAGCACATACCCTATGTAATTGTTGGAGGACTCTCCACAGAGTAAAAATAAGCATTGTACTCTTCTATTATCCTTTGAATTCTGTCAGAGTAAGATTAATAGAAAGTTCATGCACCTACTGGAGCATAAAGATTACCATCCTTCCACACAGAGACTGAGGAATACATTTTAGGACATCTCAATTTACAGAATTCTCTTTGAAAACCTCGTGGAAAGGCTTGTGGTCAAAACCTAGTTAAAGATATTTATTCCTTTGAGCTTTAGTTTAAAAAACATTTCTTCTTTCAGACACAGCCCACATACTGTCAGGATTCTTCTTTCTTTTCCTTTGTTTCCAGGTTATATAAGAAATGCACTTCATCTTTAAAGAATAGTTTCTACCTTTGTGAAGGAATAAATTATTATGTCAAGTTCCTTCGGTTAACATACCTGTATAGTAATTCTTTTTTCAATAAAAATAACCTTTTGTTAAAGGTTTCATTAGATTTCCCAGGAGACTGGTAACAGCCAAATCTCCAGCCATCTACAGGAGCCACTACAGACGCTGATCACATACTCTAAACAGTGAAATTCGCTGTAATTTCAAGCGCTTAATCACGCCAAGGGCAGGAGCCCAAAGCTTTTACCCACACTGAATTTTGCCAATAGTCTTAGTGAAAATTTGGCTTCAGGCAAATTATTACTAAAATTTAAAATTCCATTTTTAGCAGCAAGAAAGGGTTCCTTCACAGAGGCCTATAGATAGATTCTTTTAAAGCCCACATGCTTCACCTTTAGGCAGAAGAGCAGGTTATTGTAAAGACACTTGAATACCAAGCATAAATCCCCTACTATACTCCAAGCATACTATCATGCTACTAGTACTTTAACCTCCAGCACAGGCACAAAACTGTACAGTGGGTCCACTTCTCAAACACTTTAGGTGCTTCAGTCACTTGATTTCCAAACTAGCTACTGTAAAAGAGTGAAGATCCTACTTAAATGCCACATTCCAACATCTTAAATATTCGGAGGCTGTATGGAGAAGGCTTACCCCTCGACTGCAGCCCCTGTCCACACGCCTCATTCTGTCCCGGCACACCCTGTCTCACCGAATCCGGCACCAGCACACAGTGAGCCCAGCGGTGGGTCCTCCACCTGCCAGAGAAAAGGTTAACAATTCAGTGGTTAAAACTGGAAAACAGTCCACAGAAGCAAAAACTTTAGTTACAAATTATGATTTGACAGCTGGTTGAACGTGAGCCAGCAGTGTACCTAGGTGGCCAAAAAGGTCACCAGCATCCTGGATGTATCAGGAATAGTGTGGCCAGCATGACTAGAGAAGTGATTGTGCCAGTGTACTCGGCACTGGTGACGCCCCTCCTTGAATCCTGTGTTCAGTTTTGGGCCCCTCATCTAAGGAGGACATTGAAATACTGGAAAGAGTGCAGAGGAGGCGACAAAGCTGGTGAGGGGCTGGAGCACAAGTGTGATGAGGAGCGGTTGAGGGAACTGGGGGGTTCAGCCTGGAGAACAGGAGCTGAGGGGAGACCTTATCACTGTCTACAAGCACCTGAAAGGAGGTTGGAGCATGGGAGGTGTTGGTCTCTTCTCCCAAGTAACAAGTGATAGGACAAGAAGAAATGGCCTCAAGTTGTGCCACGGGAGTTTTAGATTGGATATTAGGAAAAATTCTTCACAGAAAGGGTTGTCAGATGTTGGAACAGGCTGCCCAGGGCAGTGGTGGGGTCACCATCACTGGAGGGGTTTAAAAGGCATTTAGGCGAGGTTCTTAGGGACATAGTTTAGTGCTAGAGTTAGGTTATGATTGGACTTGACAATCCTGAGGGTCTCTTCCAACTGAAATTATTCTATTCTATTCTATTCTACTCTACTCTATTCTATTCTACTCTACTCTACTCTATTCTACTCTACTCTACTCTACTCTACTCTACTCTACTCTATTCTACTCTACTCTACTCTACTCTATTTTATATAATGTGGAGACTTAAGGAGAAATAGAGGGGAAAGGTTTTAATTATTCCTGAAATAAGCATTGTGAACTGAAATGCAGATGCAAGGTTCACCTTCTGGAAAGCCATACCACCCTCCAATGAAGTTTCCCTTTCTCATTTTTTGTAGGGCATGGTTCAAAGTCACCGAAAATACACAAGAAACATCTTCAGTGGGCTTTGAACAGGAGAACACAGCTTTCCATGGCACCATGTGGGACGGAGCCTGGCAGAGCCGAGCAGTGTGACTCCTGCTTTGGCATCACCACATCCTACAGAATGCACAGGCTGGAGATTTATATGCAAAGATATAATGCTTTTCTGTTTACTAATATTGTATAACAGATGGGTCACAGAATTTTAATGAAGAGCAGTGAGTAATCACCCTGCTGTACTATTTGTCTAATCAGAATTTTTTAAAGTGCATATTATTCACTGGAGTGAGAGCATCAGGGGAAAAGACAAGAGTTTCTGCAATAAGCATACAATTATGATGAAGGCAGTTGAGTGCTTGTGGTCCCAAAATAGCTTACATTGATTTTTAGAGACACTGAGCGGGGAGTTCCCAGTAATAGCTTCCTTAAACACATCGAACCCTGAGGTTACTATTTCTAGGAGCTGTGTCTACTGGTGTTTTTTAGGATAATGCCAGATCTACTGAAATTTCCAATTTGAACTCTACTTTTACACATTGTGCAAGGTACATTATTTCTTTATAACACTGCATTTTCCAATATTATGTTGTTTTCTGGTGAAAATTGTGTAGGATAATCACACAAGAGCCATTTCTGGACAAGTGGATACCCACTAGCAAGAGACTGATTCCAGGCTAACACTTTTTACCTATAAACTGGACAGATGGGAATATCTTCGCAGTCTCTTTCCTCATACAAGGTGTCTGGGCACGCCTGTCCCCCATTGGCAGCATCCTGAACGATAATCCTGTACCGGGACTGCTTAACTGCAGTAGCATTGCCTGTAAAATAAAGAAAAAATATCTGCATTCCATACACATACACATTCCATACCCTGAGTTACATGATCTAGCTGTCTTGGTTAAAAACATGCTTTGTCTTTCATTTATATTTTGAAATTATGAGCACTCTGGCACTACACAAAGAAGGGAAGGAATGGTATGTTGGATCGAAAGCTACCATTACTTGCTTTAAAATGACCAGTAGTTCAGCAGAACAGCACCTGGAAGGTTGATAAATCAAAGCCTAAGAGATGCATCAAAAAATGTCTGTTTAACAGAACATCAAGTCAGACAAGAAAATAAGTATAAGCAAATTCTCAAACACCTGAACAGGTGGACAAAAAAATAAAGGAAAAACAAACAAACCCAAAAAACAAACAAACAAAACCAACAACAACAAAACACAAAAAACCCAACCAAACTAACCAAAACAAAAAAGCCCCCACCAAACTGCCATAATGGAAACTTTTGTTTCTGAAGACACATTTTGATGGTCTCAGGCTGCTACCAGTAACCCACCTTAAGGGTCTAAAAATTACAGATGATAACCTGCTGACAGCAAAACCACTGCAACAAGAGAGGCTAACTCTCTACTTAACCCAAGTCAATGCAAGATCAATCTATCTAGAAACACGGGTCACGAAATCTACAGTACAGAATGCAGCATGAAAGACAAGGGTAAGATTTATCTATATATCTCTATAGCCAAAGCAAACACAATTCTTGGCCGGGTAAGTGGTAAGTACAAACTGAGAGCTGGTTTAACTGCTGTGTATGGCATTAGTACTTCGCCAAGTACTGTATTCACACTTCAGAAAGACATGACAGAAAATGGAAAAGGGATCTCAGCAGAACTCCATAAATGAATCCAGACCAGGCAAACATCTTTTAACAGTGGGCTTCAGCAAATCTGTCCAAGAGAGAAAAGCGGTGTGTAAATTTGCCCACTTACGAGTATTATTTTTCCAGCTCAAGATAAAGCTGCAGTATCAAGATTAAAGCGCATTAGAGTAGAAGGAAAAAATCAGGACAAGTCACACTGTCAACACAAAGTACAAGTACAGATCCAGTAAAAATGGTTGGCTCTAAAAATATCAACTTCTCTAAGCCTTCAGTTGTACATGTGCCACCACTGTGAGATCCCCACAAAGGAACTTTGGACCAGGCAGGAGGCTGCTCACCCCAGGTGTGACCCCGAGGCAGGACAGGGGTGTCCAGGGCGATCCCCCTTCTGCTCCCAGCTGAGGCAGCTCCACAGCTTCCCACTGTCTCCTTTCAGACACCTGATCCAGCTCCTGTAAAGCCTCACAGAGAGCCCTTTCTTACAATCTAGCCCACGTCATTGCTGCTGTAAATTAAACTAAACCTTTTTCAATCTTCTGTCCACTAGATATTTAAAAAAAAAAATCCCTATCATCTGGTGCATAACCTTTATGAAATTTCAAGTGCTTGTATCCATTCTAAGCCTTCCCCTTTCTAAACTAAGCAAACACAGTTCTTCATAGGTCCTGTTCCATTGCATCTTGCTGCCCATTTTCTTACAACGCTCTGCCCAAGGAATCCCAACCTGCATAGGACGGTAACACCTTTGGTCTTTTACACACAACGTGCCCGTGAGTTTGACAAGCCCAATATGAGTTTTGGCATTTCAAACTGCTGACTTCCATTCTGTTTGTAGTCCATTGTATCTTCAGAGGTTCCTGAGAGAGTACTGAGTTCTTTATATCCCATTCTGTCTTCATGCAATTGATTCTTTCTTCCTGAGTCACATTCGGAGTATTTTTTCAATTATTTCAATATCATTTAATATATTGCCCATTGTGTTCGCTGCCTCTTTCAGCTCTGCACCATCCACTAATGTTATTATTCAAGCATGCAAGCTGTTCAGACAAATAGCACATAGAACTGCAGCAAGGAGTTTTCTGTAGGGCTCCCTTTGTCTCATGTCCCTGTTTGATTGTGAATAATGGACATGTGTCACCCAACTGACTGGAAGCAGCATTGCAGAGAAGGATATGGGTGTCCTGATGGACAAGCTGACCACAAGGCAGCAATGTGCTCCTGCAGCAAAGAAGGGCCACAGCATCCTGGGCTGCATTAGGAAGAGCCTCACCAGCAGGTCCAGGGAGATAATCCTTTCCTCTGCTCAGCACTGGTGAGACAACTGGATGTCATGTCCAATTCTGGACTTCCCAGGAGAAGAAGGACACGGGCACACTGGAGTCAGTCCAGTGAACAGCCACAAAGACTATTCAGGGACTGGAGCATCACAGAATCACAGAATGTCAGGGACTGGAAGGGACCTCGAAAGCTCATCAAGTGCAATCCCCCCATGGAGCAGGAACACCCAGATGAGGTTACACAGGAAGGTGTCCAGGCGGGTTGGAATGTCTGCAGAGAAGGAGACTCCACAACCTCCCTGGGCAGCCTGGGCCAGGCTCTGGCACCCTCACTGAGAAGAACTTTCTTCTCAAATTTAAGTGGAACCTCTTGTGTTCCAGTTTGTACCCATTACCCCTTGTCCTATCACTGGTTGTCACCGAGAAGAGCCTGGCTCCATCCTCCTGACACTTATAAACATTAATGAGGTCACCTCTCAGTCTCCTCTTCTCCAAGCTCAAGAGCCCCAGCTCCCTCAGCCTTTCCTCATAAGGGAGATGCTCCACATCCTTAATCATCTTTGTGGCTCTAACATCTGACACACCAGGAAAGCTGCAACTCTTCAGTCAGGAGAGGAGAAGGCTCATGGCATCTTATCAATGTGCATCAATACCTGATGGTAGGCAGTAAAGGAGATGCACTGTTTTCACAGTGATATCCACTGTGTGATTTTTCAAGCAGTTGAGTACTCATTTAACAGTGATTTAATTCAAGTCACTGTTCCTCAGCTTCCTGATAAAAGTTTAATGTGTCAAAAATCTACCACTTCCCTTAATTAGAGTAGCTATGCTGTCAGAAAAAAGAGATTAAATTTATTGGGCGTGATTTGTTCACAATAAATCCATACTGGCCGGTGTATTAGAATCTGATTCTTGAAATATTTGTATCTTGAGTAATAACTTGTTCTTGTGTTTTTATACATAAAGAAGATAGGATAAGAAATGTACAATTTCCTTGACCATTCTTGGCGGGGAGGGATGGGGTGAGGGGCCGGGTGTTGGTTGGTTTGTTTTGGTATTAGAGAGTTTTAGCTAGTTCCTCAGGATTTAGCAATTCCTCACTCCAGAAGGCAGTTATTAGATGATCTGGCATTACTTTATTACTTCCTTCTCTATCCACACCCCTCACTGACATGGGAATAACTCATTTATGGAAATGTCTATTCCTCTCCTGGCTGAAGACAGGAAACAACAGCAGCAATTGTACAGTCCCCATGTTGTGTTTCCCTCATTTCTCAGTAAGTAATGAACATAACATTTCACTCAGTATCTCCTAACTTTTAATCCATTTATGTAGTTCTTCTTACCTAATATCCTCCTATAGCTTAATTTGCACTCTCAGTTTCTCGCTTCTAATTTTTGTGAAACAATTTGGCAATCAAAAAGAAGCAAGATTCTGAACAACTCTGATGATGAGAAAAGACCAAAAAAAGGCTTCTCTAGCTCTGTTTGGTATTTTCTCTTCATGGCCTGAAGCTTGAACGTGCAATCACATACAGACCTACACATGCCATGCTCCCCTGTGCTACTGGATTGCTATTAGAATAGTTTCAGGATAAAAAGTTCAGCAGGGCTTCAGCCCTTCGTGCAGTCTTGGTAGCTTCCAGGTCTTCTGTCTGCATAGAACACGTTCCCAGGAGGTGTAGCTACCAATTCCCTCAGTTTGTTGAAGTCTGCCTTTTTCTAAAATGTCTTGCTGATATTGCCATCCTTCACTTCTCCTAAGAATCGTGAACTCTATCACTTTGTGATGATTTTCATTCAAATTATCTACCACCATTAGAATCTTAGCCACTTCCTTCCTATTCATCAGTACCAAATCTAAACGAGCTTCCCACAGTAATTTTCTCCACCTCAAGAAACTAAATTATCCTCAACATTTATTGCACATTACTCAAACCCCATTTTCAAAATTGAATTTCCACATTGGCTTTTCTACAGCATTCCTTACAAATGTTAATGAACATAATTTTTAAATTGCTATAGCCTGATTTTCCAGAGTATTAGCATTATGTAGAACTTTCTCTTTAAAGCCAAACTTTGGCCGATTTCAAGCATGACTATTCTTGCCCCATCAAACTTCAGGATCTCAAGACCATCTTAAATTCTATGTCCTTGTCTTTAGAACTTAAACAATGTTTGAGACTTTCAGGGGTGCTTTATCTCAACTTCCAGTTGCACCTCCCTGTCCCACCAGCCTCCACTGTCCTCTCCATTTGCACAGAGTCATTGGACTCCTATCAAACCACTCTTCCCATTCCTCTATTGCTTTTGCATCTTTCCTTCCACTGCATTTGATATCCAGAGCTTCCTCGACACCCTGCCCAGGGCTTGGAAAGGTGCATCACCATCCTCAGGTGAGGGACGATATCCTCGTTCACCGCTGTAAGGTGTGGAATATCTGGTCCAGCTTTTACAGGAAACATGTGGCTTCATCCCCTTTACTCATGACCAGAAGGAACGGTAGAGTCTGGTCAACGCAGGCTCTGAACACACAAATAACAAGCACAGTCTCTCCAAAATTTTTGTCGCCAAAATCAGAGCTGTCTTCAGTATCTTTGTACAAACAAGAGCTTTTGAAGGGATAGGTCTTCAGCTTTGACCAGCTCTGCTTGGGTGTTCGTTTATGAGAGATGAAAGTGGCAGATCCTTGATAGAAACTGCCTGACACAAGGTAGAGGTCACTAGAATTTCTTATCATGACACGCCATGAATTTCATCAGCCACTTACTCCATCTTGTTTCAAATCTGATTTAAGGCATGGGGAAATAAATACGACAGTTACTACCTAATGTTTCATGTAAACTTGTTTAGAGACGTAAACAACAATGAAATTTCTAACCTTCTCACCAGACAACCAATGCCCAGAAGTGAAGAGGTACTTACAGGTACCATCCACTTTCAGGAGACAGATGAAAAATGTTCTTTATCGTCAGGTGTTTGGTTTTGGTTTTTTTTTACTCTCATCATTTTAAATCTATGCTGACAGAGCAGGGAGCACATCAGCCATGCTGAAAATAGGTACCTCCCAGGACACCTTCAGTACCAGGTATGGAGGTGACAGAGGAAAATCTAAATGCTGCTCATCCAAACCATTTCATAGCCTGAAACCTCCATATTGATTCTTTGATTCTTGTTTGTCTTCATCCTCAAAGACCCATTAAAACAGATATATTATAGGAGACTGCAGTAGACAGTTGTCACCTTTCAGTATCTAAAATGGCAGAGAATCAATAACGTGCAAAAACCTCCCTGTTCCTGCCTCACCAACAGGTGTTTGGGTTCAGTTGCACTTCTTTTGTGAATTATGTTGTCTGTCCATCTGTTCTTGCCCTGAGTTCACTGCTGTCTACACTTCTGAGGTATGAGATAATCCTTCACCAGAAGACAGCCTGTTGTCTGATGACATTTAAATGTAGGGAAAATGTCATCTTTTTTATTGTTAGATGGTAAAGTTGGGTGCGTTTTCTCAGATAAACTACAAAAAGCTTAACTGGTAAAGTTCTGTGTAAACCTGATTTAGTGACTGAATGTTTGCATAAGCTCTGATCTTATGCCAGTACACATTTAATTTTAAATCTGCCAGGCAATACCTGTTCCTGCTTGATCTGCTTAGTAATGCACCATCTGTATATTGTTTTCATTAAATACAACTTTTCTACAAAAAAACCCAAACCCCCAAACTACTCACATATGTACAGCGGTTTTGAAATTTCATTATCATGCTGAGGTTTTAATTGTGCAATGTAAATTAAAAAGAAAACCTTGCAATGCAGCCATATCAATAACAGATCTAGCAAAAAGCAAACTCCCTCATCTAAGAAGTTTTAATTTAGAATTATATTAAAATGATAACACTGCCAAGGAATTTAAATAATTAATTTCTTCTCATTTTAATTGTAGACTATTATTTAATAAACAAAGTAATTTACCAGGTAATTTATTCTCCTTCTTCATAGGCAGCTCATTTAAAGTCTAAAAATAAATTACTAATTAAAACAGGATTCACTGTTTTAGAAAGCAACTCATTTTCTTGTAAAATCTAACAAGGACTATGCCAGAGCATCCACTGAGAATCTTTGAAGGGCAAGGAAGCCACCAACAAAAATGAAATATTCTGATAACTGAGAAGGCTTTCATCTGAACAATTATGACACACACAAATTGTCACAAAAACCAACACTAGATCATTAGAAAGAAACTTTGCTAAACACCTAGTGTGCAAAAGCTACCCAACTAGATCAAAGAAATTATGGTCCTTGAAAAACCACAAAGCACAGGAGTTATTTGCACAACTCTTACATACATCTAGGTTGGTCAAAAGAAATGTCATATAATAGAGCAATTCCACATCCAGCCATATCACACTGGGGCCTTGGACTTTTGACTTTGAATGTAGAAGCCCAGAGGAATTTATTCCAGGTGAACAGACCTCACATCTCCAAATCTGCTCAGGAGGGTCCCATCTCCCTTAAAAACACCAGTCTCAACAAACTCCCAAATCCAAAACTCACTCAGATGAGTGCCTTAAAAATTATTAGACTGACACAAACTACAGCTTCCACATGTTTCTAGGCCAGTTCTCTACTTTTGCCCCAAATTTCGTCCTCCTCGTGAAGGCTCACCAGGCTGACACGTTGTTGGGCAGTGAGTCCACTCGCTGAAGGGCGTAACGATGCAATCCTTCTTGCAGGGCAGGAGACACGGCCTCGCCGTCTCAGGTCTGATGGACTCTGGACATCTATCAATCCAAACACAAAGATAAAATACAACAAAATGTAAAAGTATAACCAGAAATTCAAACTGTGGGGAAATATTTCACTCCTAAGACTCAAAGGTAAGACTGTTGCTCACAGTAAGCTTTATTTTTCTTCACCTTTGCACTCATGTAACCCAACTGCATTTAGTACACTTGGGGCAGTGTGAAAGGACTGATGTGATCACCAATCTTTGACTGAGGCCTCGATTGTTATCTGAAAAGTTGTACAACCTATTGTAGTAAAAAAAGCTCTGTGAATTTTAAAAATTTACTTTTAACTCCTAAATGAAAAAATACTCTAACAAAAGTTTCAGACGTAGATAGTAAATATATGAAAACCTGAAGGGTGGAAAAGGGACAATTTTCTGGGATCAAGCACATCTTGCATTTCAAGTGGGAGAGCACAAAGGGAATTACTCTTTTTTAATTTTTATTAATTTATAGTAGAAAGATCAGTCAAAAATACTGAGTAATATACACAACACAAAATTATTCCATTTGAAAGAGGAACATGCCACTAAACCCTACTAGTAAAGAAAAACAAATCTTAACGTCATTATTCTGTTACCAAGATAGAAATAAGACCCTTAGAGGTATAAATTAAAAGAAACTAAAGAGACCTGTCTTTTCATTAAGTATGATTTATCTTACAGGGCAGATTCCTGTTTGCTAACAGAAAACATTGAAATATTTTTGTGCAAAAATTTGAGTATCCGTGCCTTGTACCTTCTTCAGGTAGGGTGTAATTTTCCTTCATGAAATGAGGAAAAATGCAGAATACAAAAAAATACAGTATGCCAACATGCAAATGTTATTTATTTATGTAACATCTCTCATTTCTGAAGCCATATTAATGGGAGACTTTCACCACAGCAGTTCTAAACCCAACGTGAATTTGGGTCAGTTTTCATCACCTCCAACATATATATAAATATGTAATATATGAAGTATAAAATATAAAATAGCCACAGTTGGTGCCTTTGGCAGAAGGGCTTCCCTCCCCTCCAGCACCAGGCCGTTCCAGACCCGCCTGGGCAGTAACAAGGTATTAATAATATTTAATTCTGAAACACAAAGGTTTTATTCCTTCACTTAGAACCGCTCTCCTAAAGACTTCTAAGAGGTCTAAGTTGTTTATTCATAGTGTGATTATCACCATAAGAACAACACGCAGTGAAGCAACAAAAGAAACAATTTCAGTGAGAAGCTCTTTTAAGGACTCGGACTTTTTGATCCAGCCACTTCCATGACACGAAGATCACCATGGCACTGAAACTGCCGCATCAAAGCCAAGGAGAGACCCATTCTGAAGTCCTCAGTACATAAATCTCTTCTTTTGGCAGCATTTTTCCATCACTGAAACTCTGTTTTCCCTTCACATACTTCACTTAAGCATTTATTTACCCCCTTCAGCTCCATTTCCCTTTACACCATCTCAAAGTTGGAGCGGGCAAACAACTGTTTTAGACATTATATAGCTCTATAACAATATGGTTTATTAGGTAAAGTTGCAGCATATCAATGGATTCTAGATATAAATGAATGCTAGATTTCTTTCCTTTTATTTAATTTATCTCATTAACCTCAAGAATTTTAATTAACTTTACTGAAATCAACACAGTCTGCTTATATGAACAGGATTGTTTGGAGAGCTACAATAAGAAATGAAACTCAGTTGCAAGTCTCTAGACTCATTAACACTGCAAAAATAATTAACAATGTCTTGATTTTTTGATATTAGGGAAAACATCTGTGCTACATATTCTCCTCATTTAGGAAAGCAAAGCAAAACTCAGAATATTTGTGCTGCAGAATACATAATTCAGTCATTTTGGTGTGACATTACAGAAGCTATATAAATCAAGTGAATGCTATAGATCACATGTATGGTTCTGTCTAAATATAATGCAAACTCTATTTACTTTTTCTATTTTATTAGAGCATTATTAATAATGTACTGATGAACGTTACATTCAGATGTACTTTATATTTTCCTCACATCTGTCCTTCAGGAAAAATATCTGCAGAAAATTGTAAATTAGAAATACAGCAAAAAAATCTACACCACTAAAAACATGCATTTCCCTTGGATTTACAAAGAAAATTAAAAACGGGCTAGCTATTTATTTTTCTTACATGTTAGAACCCATTTCATAGTAGTGATGGAGTAGTAGCTGAGGAATTAGTCCTGAAATTAAATTATTTTCAGCGTTGCAGATTCCATACACCAGCTGGAAACACCTTCATATGTCATATATTGTAACTACAAATCATCACCGACAACCTTTATTTAATACCTTTTAGGTGTGACCTGCCCAGAACTGCCCTTCATGCACAAGACCTTCCTTGTCTGGACACCCACTCCACACGCGGCTTCTCCGCTCCAGCTCATGGTCGCGTTGAGCCCCGTTCCCATCGCGTCTCCAGAGCAGGAACCCCAGGGAGAAGCTTCCCAGAAGAAATGCACGCACGGGTGGTCATTACAAGCACGGTGCTCCTGCAGGGCTCGGTCAGGAGGACACGCTTTTCCACCTGGGAAGAGTCAAGACAACACCGTATTTTATCTTACAGCACATGACAAAAGGAAGATGTAGAAACATAAATAAAATCGTTACGTGTGCTTAATGTCTGGGGTCTCTTTCCCCGTTTTAAATAAATAAATAAATAAATAGATTAAGCTCGAATAAAGCTGCTGACCTTTACGGCTGCAATAACAACCTTCTAAAATATTGTTTCCCCATTAAACTAGCCTTGCATAAAATTGTATTCCAACTCATAATGGAAACAGAAACAGGCAAAGTATATTCCTGAGTTACCTTATTGATACTCCTACACCCAGCCAAGTTGATTCCATTTAAATGCCTGTATCGCTCAGCAAGCATGCAATTACGTTTAAAGACAAATTAAGCATTATTTTTATGTTCATTCTCCTTGCTAATTTCCCAAGGAGGAACACCTCTTTCTAATATCTGGACTGTATTCACATGTTGCCTTAAAGAGTTGACCTGTACAGGGTGCTGAACAGTCCTGATGTATCAAATCACACCCAGACCTGCAAACCAAGGGGGGAAAACTGGAAAGTCAGGATTTGAATATGAAGCCTTTACTTTTCTGAAGCAGCATCCGTCAAATTGGTGTCCAAAGATTCTGCTAAGCTACTGCACTTTGTCAACAACTTGCAATAAATCCACAAAGGACAGGACTTCGAACAGTCTCCCAGAAGCTTTAACACTCCAGCCAGAAGCCTGAATTTATCCCATAAAAGCAGCAGATGTTTGCAGCTCAAAAGCTCAGGAGTAATGCGGTGAAATTGTAACAGTAAGCACTGCCATTTTAGGAAGAAAAAAGTAAAAATGACTAAAATCAAAGCCTATCTCTTCCAGGAGGGAGAATCTAGCAACATGTGATGTGGCAAAACTGCTACAGGTTTTGAAAGAATTGAAGTGTTGGGGACAGATACCACAAGGTTCAGAGCATCTTTACGCCCCAGAGGACAAAGGCAAATTGCAACTTAAAGGGACGGCTACCGCCTCACAGGTCTGAGCCCCCCCAGATGAGGTAGGACACCAAACAGCCACAATCAACAACGCTGAGAAAAGAGAAAGAGGGATAGAAATTTCTTAGCCCACTGATTTGGATAATCATGTCACATTACCGTTTATCTTTTCATGAAAATGGACTGTTGCATGTAGTGTCCCATCTCAGACATGTTTAGAATGATGCTGGAGTAGAAAATATCCCAGGTAACTTTTAATACTTTCCTGAAGATTTCTACTTGGTAGGAAAAATGCAGACCAGTTATTGCTCTTGTGTGTTTGAGCACACGTGAAAAAAAACAACATAGCAAGCAAAAGGCAAAATGCCTGGTCGATCACAAAAATATAAAAATACCTAACTTTCCCAGTGAAAAAATAAGGTTTATTTTCAAGAATACCCATGGTAAGGTAGTTCTCCTAAATGAAGGAGCGTAATAACGAAGCAGTTTTAACTTAAGAACGTAAGAAATGCCACGTGGTCCATCCAAGCAGCCTATCTGCAGAACTGCAAGCAGGAGATGCAGTTTAGCAGAAGCACAAGAGCCTGGCCACTTTCTGAAGTTCGTTGACAAGTTTTGCCCAAGGAAAGCAGGACAACACACCACTGCCTAGTCTTTTTAGTCAGCATTTATGATTTTCACAGACCTGTTGCTTATCAGTTCCTCTAATCTGTGTTAAACAGAGACTCCCTGCCTCCACAATCTCCTCGTGGACCAAGCTTCAGAAGTTTGCTGTGTAAAGAAATCTCTTCTCAAGCCTAATTTAAACCAAGCCCTTTTAGTTTTATCAGGTTATTATATTCTGGCATCTGGTGAACAGCTTGGAGAAAAGGAGCCGAGGGTTTGAAGCGAAGTCAGCCCGTGGGATGGCATCCACAAGCCCTCAGACAGCAGAGACACAGCTGGGGTTGCCTCAGCTGATGAGGGACAGATGAAATGTCACTTGCAAAGGTACCAGAGCTCTGCAGAAGTTGGTGTCTCGGCTGTGAGCTGAGCATGGAAAAGTCAGAGAAAGCAGGTAATATAACATTGCCTTAGTATCGCAGTGATAATGGTATTAAATCCACTTCTAATCTCCAGAAATTCAAATCAATCACTATTTATCTGTACACAGATGTGCGACTCTGCAAAGCAAACCATTATACTCATCGCTAAAGATGCACAGAAAAAGTTGAGGCACTTGATTTTAATGGTTAATTATTTCTTCCTGAGAAACTTAAAGTATTCAGTTCAAAGCACAGCATTTTTAGTTTAGTGTGTTTCAAGCTGAGATGACTGAGCTTATGTACTTCCAGAATTCACTTCTTCAACATTTCACTGTCATAATTCCACATTTATCTGTTGTTTGCATTTTGCTACTTCCATGGAAAATATTAACCCAACTGTATTTTTCATTTTAATTCTTCTCTACCTCATAGACTTTTTTAGTAGTAGATATTGTCATTCAATCAACAATTATATAGCAGTTTTCCTCCTGCAGGATCCCAATTTTCTTTGCAAGTGCTTATAAGGATGTTTATTTGAATACAGACCACTCACATGAGTAAGAGTTTGCAAGATCAAGTCCCTACATTGCCCCAGAAACAGTGGGTGGCTTTAATGATAATTTACAAAATAGCACTAAACAGAGCTTGTCCTAGACTAGATTTGCATCTAAAAGTGGTTTGCTGCTGCATTAGCTGCACATAGCACTGACAATAGTGGATGGTTTTGTTGTGTCAACAAGGCTTCAGTCTATTAGACCTGTTCACATCTTATGAATTTTTATGCACTTGTGATACCTCTCAAATCCTGTGTGATAAACCAACATATAAATGAATTATCATATTTGTAACTGTAGTTATAAGACTGCACTCCTAATATGAAATAGTTTGTATAAATAATCGCACCACTGACGTTGATATGTACAAATACGGATACATTATGTGTCCATAAAGATCCAGAGGAAATTACATATATTCATCAAGAGCTAGTTACTTGTGACAACAGAAAAACAAGAAGGTCAATACACTCTAGGTCATTAATAAAATAAACAGGTCCTTTTCTATTTCCTCATTTTTCACAGCTCACTGTTCTTTTCTAAATCGGTACTAATATGTTCCTATATAAAGACACTCACATGATGAGTTTGTGTCATGCAGCAATTTCATTAGGATGTAGCTCTCTTCAAGTAAATTCACACACAGACTGGCCCTCAATACACAGTAACTCATAGACTGTAGTACATAATTTGGAACTGTGACAGAATTTCTCTGCCACATGCATTAACTCAAGCCCATAAAGATCTTTTAGTCACTAGGCATGAAGTACAGACAAATATTAAATATTAGTCCTTATTGTTATAGTATTAATATTAGCTCTGATCTAAACACAGTTTGGCTTAGGAATGCAAGTCAACTCATTAAACAAAGAACTAGTGATTAATCCAAAATGTTTACCACTCACCCTCGGCTGGAAGGGCCAAGATGGATCTCCTCCTGCTTTGACTGCCCTCAGCATTTTTACTGGAGCACGAATGGGAACACGGGGACCACGGGGACCAGTCGCTGATGACACAGTCCGTCGCACAAGGGATTTCACAAGCCACAACTTCAGGACGGGGAAGCTCAGAGCAGAGGTGATGTGCTACCTCCTCACCTGCAGCAAACAAAGCAAGACAGATGGGGAGGAAGGCTCAGCTTGGTTCAACATCCACAGTCTGTGTCAAACAGGCTCACCATATGTCCAATGTCCACCGGCTTGTGGAGGAACACACTCCAAAAGAGCACACGGTTCAGCTTCGGGCTTGAAAGTGTAATACTTGAACAGGTAACCCGAGTGTTTCTTCAGAAAAGCAAAAAAGAAAACTATGTGTTTGAAGTTTTTGTGTGTGACACCTTGGCGGCAGTCCACTTTATAAAGCAGGCAAGCATGAGTAATGAGATAATTCGGTAAACAGAAAGCTGTAAGATCAATTATCAACAGAATTGACGATAATTGCCACATATTTTCCAGCAATCTCCACGTACAGAAGCTATTTTCCACAACAAAAATTGTGCAGGTCCCCACAGAAGGCAGTTTGCTTTTGCCTGTAAGCTAGAGAAGTGCCCAATAGATGTTTTGGCCCTTCTCCTGCAGCCTCACCAGAATGAACCGCTATTATTTCTGACCCTGATTCTCATCTAGAAACCAGGAGATCCAAAACTGTTGGACCAACCCCATCCAAGGGAGAAATACTTTCTGTGGGAGATGAATCAAGAGACCTGGACCAAAACGTACCTCCTGATAAGAAGCATCTTCCAAAATCTCTTTCAACAAGAAGGTCATTGCAGACTGGTGGGGAAAAACCTACCAAGCAATAGAACTGCTGGCAGAAGGAGAAGCAAAACAAAGCACGTGACGGGTGTCATGTGGAGTCCAACACATGGAACTATTGTTTTTATAAAGCAAAATAAAACATAATTTTATTTTTATAATAAAAAAGGAAATGTCCAGTCATTTTAGTAATTACATAGAATTTATAAGGACACGATAAAAATTCATAAAACGTAAGTCTTTTAGTACCAAATTATACCTAATGTCTTACAAATATAAGCTAAGCAATGAACAGCATGACTGACTTTGTTACGCTGTTCTATTGTTTAGTGTTTCTGGACCCTCATGAATTTTCAGCCACATATCCAAAATTTCTGGAAGCTCAAATCTACCCGTTCATAAACAACAAAGCTCACACTGAACGTTACCTCCTCTTTTCCCCTTATAATAAGTTACAAAGCTCACTTTTGAGGTTTCTTTAATTATGAACCTAGAAAAAAACCATAATGACTATCCAGGCTCAATTATACCTAGGAAAAAACAATTATAACGGCAACAACTGGCTCTTTCACCTCATGCTACAGGAACAGGCTCCATGAGAAGGAGGCCCAGGCTGCAATTATAACGAGGAGGGTAGAAAACTGCACGGCTTTTGCAAGGCAACACATGTACGAGTGAGTAAATAAGAGAGGCTGCCGGGGAGAGCACATAAAGCTGTCAACAGCGCAGTGGTATCATCTGCAGCCGCATGCCTAAATGAAGACAGGCTCGTCGCCCTCCAGGCACAAATAAAACTTTCCAAGCATATTATGAGAAGTAACGGAGAATCTAGCAGGCAATCAGACTGCAAGTATGTTTAAAAATACTCTGTTTTCATATTCCCTTTCCCTCGCACGTGCCTAGGATCATTGAGGAAGGCTCAATGTGCACAATCTTTGCACTACTACTTGGAGTCTACTCGGTAAGAAAAGAGAGATCACCACCCTCCCTACAGACAGCCCCCATCCTTCAGTACTATGTTTGGCACCCCTGCGAACCAACCCTCATCCATCATTCGCTTCAACCAGCCCATTATGACCATTGCTGCTTTGAATGCTCATGTAATTCTGAGAACTATCTTTAAGAAAAAAAAAAAATAACAATGTAAACCCACCAAACAAATCTGTAAGCCTTATTCCAGCTGTCTTCCCAAGTCATTTTAGCGTCAAAATCCCTGCTAACATTTTGACAGCTTGTCTGAGCTGCGGCACATAACGTGAGGGCATCCTGGGCAGGTGTGATTGTAGGAGTCAATGGTATGGTAGCATCAAGAGATTATATGCTTTAGTGAAGGAGGGTAAAACATCTCTCCTCCTCTCCCATCACTGACACAGGGAAGCACACAAACAGTCAGTAACAGGCTTCTGAACAAAAAGGGATGAGTTGGGACACTGGCCCGCCAAGCATGTCCCCATGTCCCTTCCATCCATGCAAGAGGTTATCTTCATTATATATGGAATTTAAAGCACAGGAGTGCCATGAAGTTCACTGAATTTGGGGATTCAGCCCAATTCTTCCATCAATCAAATTGTGCTAGAGGTGTAAGCACCAGAGAAAACCCTACTGTTGAAAGACAGGAGAGCCTTTCCACTGATTTAATCTGACTTTACAAAGTCCAAGTCACTCCACCCAGAAGACAGGTCTCCTTTTCACAGAATCACAGAATGTCAGGGATTGGAAGGGACCTCGAAAGCTCATCCAGTCCAATCCCCCGCCGGAGCAGGAACACCCAGATGCGGTTACACAGGAAGGTGTCCAGGTGGGTTTGAATGTCTGCAGAGTAGGAGACTCCACAACCTCTCTGGGCAGCCTGGGCCAGGCTCTGTCACCCTCACTGAGAAGAAGTTTCTTCTCAAATTTAAGTGGAACCTCTTGGGTTCCAGTTTGAACCCACTGCCCCTTGTCCTACCATTGGTTATCACCGAGAAGAGCCTGGCTCCATCCTCCTGACACTCACCCTTTATGTATCTGTAAACATTAATGAGGTCACCCCTCAGTCACCTCCAAGCTCCAGAGCCCCAGCTCCCTCAGCCTTTCCTCACACGGGAGATGCTCCACTCCCTTCAGCATCTTTGTTGCCCTGCGCTGGACTCCCTCCAGCAGTTCCCTGTCCTGCTGGAACTGAGGGGCCACAGCTGGACACAATATTCCAGGTGTGGTCTCACCAGGGCAGAGTAGAGGGGCAGGAGAACCTCTCTGACCTACTGACCACCCCCCTTCTAATCCACCCCCGGTACCATTGGCCTTCCTGGCCACAAGGGCACAGTGCTGGCTCATGGTCATCCTGCTGTCCCCCTGGACCCCCAGGTCCCTTTCCCCAATGCTGCTCTCCAATAGGTCATTCCCCAACTTATACTGGAACCTGGGGTTGTTCCTACCCAGATGCAGGACTCTACACTTGCCCTTGTTATATTTCATTAAATTTTTCCCCACCCAACTCTCCAGCCTGTCCAGGTCTCTGGATGGCAGCACAGCCTCCCAGCTTGGTGCCAGCAGCAAACTTGCTGATAGTACACTCTATTCCCTCCACCCACAAGCCAGGTGCCACAGATTTTCAAGTGACCACCTTGTGTGGAAGGGAGGTAAAGGAGCAAAATGTTCTTCCACTTCTTCCCTCCATTATTTCTTTTCACACTGGATTTACAGCAGGTTACAGCAACAGTAATGCTGCAATTCATGGCTCCTCAGCAAAGAAAGGAAGCTTTTGAGTTTTGTTATAAAGAGTTTACCACCTGGTGCATGAAGGTACAATTCAACACTTTCTTTGATTTACTTTATAGCTCTAGTCGCTGTGTTCAGGTTTAATTACTGGCTTGTATTAGTGCAGAAGGGAAACGTTCTTCTGTACCAGCTGCCTGGCAGAGAATTCTCAGAAAACTACCATATATTACAAAGGGAGGTAATAATCTTTCATTTTCCACGAAAAACACTAGTACAAGATACATCTAAAGTGTGCTTTACGCATTGTCACAGATTTACAGGGAATATTAAATTCTCCAGAGCTTCCAAATTGTCCACCCAGTACCTTGAAGGTGTAATTCTCATCTCAGATGTTCTGAACAAACTTTCTAGATGAAGTTTTCTCCCTCTCTAAATAAGACTAACGCCTTTAAGTACCTAAATTACGCATCTGAATGCAATATGAATTTCTCTCCAAGTATGTGTATAGATGTCAAGACTCAGCATCTGAAATCAG
The DNA here is from genome assembly GCF_036013475.1 of Columba livia. Taxonomy (NCBI): domain Eukaryota; kingdom Metazoa; phylum Chordata; class Aves; order Columbiformes; family Columbidae; genus Columba; species Columba livia. The sequence goes on from NC_088608.1 coordinate 6,603,901, forward strand.
CCCTGGAGAGCAGCAGGGTGGCGAAAGGCAACAGAAGGATGCCAGCCTTGGTGAAAGCCACTTTTCCTTCAGGAGAAACAGGGAAAAGGACAACACTGACCACGACAGCTACAACTGTGGTCCCCATTTGAACTTTCTTGATGAGAAACTGTGAAATTGCTCTGAAGTTCATTCTTGTGGTCACCAGGAATGAAACCCAGATGGCAGGGCAGGTACCCAGTCTCTCCTGGCCAGAGCAGCTCTCTCTTGACGGGAAACTGGGTCCTATTTGCAACTTGCTGTGACGCTGGAATAAACTGAGAGCATCGTTCATCAGTAAACTGAGCCATCCAAGGCAAAAGGACAGAAGACATTTTCAAAGAAAGAAGAAAAGCAAAAAAAAATGTCTTAGGTTTTGTGGAATCCTCTAGTTAGTTTGGACCAGATCCAGCCCATCTAATCCAACCTATCCCAGAGGTTACCACCGCTGTGTTGTGGCTCTCTTCAGACATGACTTGATCATTTCATCTCATCTCCTTTTCTCTTCCTTGACACTGTCCAGTTGCCCAGAATTAGTCTCAAGTTGTTACTGAGATGTAGGTGGACACCTGGTCAGGACGGTGATTGAGCAATTGAACAGTTTCATCCTAATGTTGAAGACACATGGTGAAAACTAAGCAGGGCTCAGATTGGGTTGAACCTTGGGAAATGCTTTGTATCCTTAGGGGAACCATAAACTACTGCTAATACAATCGTATATGGAAAGCACTAGCTGTAAAGCAGAACTTATACCTACATTTTACAAAGAGTTACACCTATTAAACATTTTATCAAATGTTTAAGGTTCCAAAGCTTTCAAAATTTTAGACTGTGTATTAGGGCAATATCCAAATGTTTAAAAACCATATTTAAAAGAAGAGGAGGCAAAATAGAGCAAGAGCGTAACCAGGTATGGTTGGTTTTAAGCCATCACCTGTGAGGCGCAACACACAAGGTTCAAGCTCTGATCTACAACAGGTATAAGAATCAAAGCAACATCTCCAGCACTCCAAGAGCCACAGAGTTCCCTCTCACATGCTCTTTGTTTCATGTTTTAAGCAGAGTTTTTGTTCCCAGCCTTACCGAATGTGTGCTTTCCTAACCAAAAAACAAAAGTTTCCGTTAAGAAAACTGTTAGTTTTCTAAACATTTCATTGCTAATATCCTGATCACCTCCAATGTCTTTTTTTAGCTGATTGCCTTGTACTTGTATAGTATAGTGACTGAAGATAAATACACAAAATATACTCAACAGATAATATTTTCAATATAGGAAAGATTGAATCCACTTTCTCCCAAAGTCAGGGTGTAACAATTACAGAAGGGAAGATGAGCGTGGCATTTTTGTAAATGTATTTGCTAATAAAGTTGATCCTTATCTAATGTACCAATCCCTAATTTGAATTCTTTAGCCACGTAGCAAAGAAGCTACATGGGTAGTACAATTCTGAGTGGAATTTTTGATTCAGCTTAAAAGCAAATTAAATTCTTCCCAAGAAGGGAAACAAAACAAAGGATGACATAGGACCTTACTTGAACTAACGAGCTTGTTTTTTCAGCAATTTAATATCTTCCTTGTCTTTTCCATCCTAGGAGATGCCAGTCCCACAGTCCTGAATAACATGGTGAGTGACTGAATCAACAAGAACATTTCATTCTGGATCAGTTCAATATGAAACTGCATCTATTTTAAATAAGACCTTGCAGCTCTGGTGCATTAGTGTCATTCTCTCCAGTGACACAGTTTAATGACTCCTGCCACAGACGTCGCCCCGGCTCACGAAAAAGGGAACGTCCCCTGGACAGGATACAACTAAAGCAGCAAAAATACAAATCTCATCAGCAGGAATCGAAAGATCAACCCAGTAAGAAACTGAGTATCCTCCTTTGGCCATTCATCACCATACCATCTTCAGTTTAATGTGAAGAATTCAGGTTTACACATGTGGAGCCTTGACCAACCTGCATGGTGGGGAAAGGCTCGAGACGAAGGAATTGCATTTCAGATGGTGCTGCACTGCTGCCTACAAGTTCAGAAAATGTATTTTTTTGCACAAGTGACTGCTGCAAAAATGCTGCATATTTAATGACAATTACCAGTTTGACATCAATATTTCTCCTTGTAGCATCTCAAATTATTCAGTGGGAATAATGAAGCTGTCATCTAAAATACTATACGTATCGTAAAATTTTATGTCCCACTTAAATCTCAGAAAAAGAATGACAATAAACTTTGATTAAATACTTGCCTGTAACAGAATAAGATGTCAACAGACAGCAGTAAATTCAGAAGAATTCGTATTGACTGTATGCCAGTTTGCTAAAGGCAAATACGCTCAGAGAAAGCTGTCTGCTGGCAATATCTCGGCCTAGGCATCCCATCAACCAGTGACAACGTTACATTTAAAAGCAATAACAATCAAACTACAACGATAGGAGAATTTTTTTTTAATCATTTCAAACGTGTTCATCCCATCACAACATCATGGGTGGTTTGTTTTTCCATAACGCACGACCAGCTTTAGCGATACCTTAAAGCATCCAGGGCTCGCCGTGCTCATCGTCACCAAGAGACCAATGTCACGCTTCACCAAAAGCTCCTGGTTGACTTTGCTTAACGCCAGTCAACAGGTAAGAACATCGGAGAAGAGCGGTGTCAGTTTGTCAAGGAAAGCAGTGGCGTATGGAATAAATTTAATTGCAGTGGTCCATCACTATTATCAGAGCCCCACAGCAGAGAGGAGGAATGCGGTAGCAATGAAGACGAATGGAGGTGAAGATCTATCACGTAAAAAAGATGAAGCGGCAAAGAAGAACAAGCCATTCACAGTGGAAAAGAGGAAATAAACACAAATACAACCAGGATCATTTGCACCAAACAAAAAAAAAAAGAAAGATATAATCATCAAGTGTTTCAGTCAAAAGATATCATTAAAATGCAACTATGAAAAGCAACGCATTGGATGAAGGAAAAAACATTTTCAATCACATAATACACAATGAAGCACAAAGACAATAACTCAGGAGAACCACAAAAAACGTGAGATGAAAAAGCATGAAAAACAGAGGGACTGAGCATAAATGTGAAAAAAAAACAGCGTGTCTGGAAATATGTTCTGAAATCACCACAAAATCAGCAGTCTTGCCCAAATCTCTGCATCACTGGCCGTTTTCCTGTCCCTTACCTTTGTCCAAGAGAACATGACAGAAGTTATTAGAAAAAGATGACGACAAGTATGGAAAAAGCGGTATTTGTTCTTCTTGCCTATACATCCTCTAGTGGACTTTGGACTGTTTACCCGTGACTGTTTTTCCATGTCTTTTTATATAGATGCACATTACGGAAGCTCCAAGAAGGTGAGCACAGGGCAGCAAGTCAGCGCGCAGCCCGGGATACCCCAACAGAGCATTATACAGCAGCTACCAGTCTAAGGTTAATACAAAAAATACAGATGCATGAGTTTCCCTACCTAAGAGATTAGCTTCGATGTATTTCCTATCCCATGCAGAAAGACAAGGAGTCATTTAAAGGAATTTGCTGCACATTCACCTGCTGGGCTTGGGCATAAAAGCAGAATTAATTCTACTTTGTGGCTTTTTGCACAATCCCTCCTGAATTAAGAGAAATTGCTCACGTGGCAGCTGAAAGTAAACATGGGTTCACTGTATTCCTGGAGAAGAGCACAGAAATTCAGGCTGCTGTTCCTAATAATTAACATAGCACAGCAATCTGAAAACATAAAGTCTAAGAACTAAACATAATCCATATTAGTGTTCCGGGGTTTTTTCCCCTCTCTCTTTGCACTATTTTATTTTTTCTCCATTATCCCTCCTCATTGTAAATGAGGGGATCTACACAGGTGGGTTGATCAAGACTGATTGCAATTAAGATTTATTGTTGAAATTGGTGCTGTAGTATAATTGAAACAGGTGTCCCTCTATTTTCTTCTCTGTACTGCTTTGTTCCAAATGCTAATCAACACAAAATATTGTAGAAACCAATTATACAACTAAGTCAAATGTATTAAAATATTATAAAATATACATCTTTCCAAAACTTTAAGAGAAAAAAATAATGAGTACCCTGTTTATTCTAATAGTGTATAGAGGCCATTTCAAGTCATACATCTGTGTAATGGGGCAGAACTACATTAATAATGTTCTCACACATTAAGTGACCCCAAAAGGAAAAGCTGTGTGTGCATGCATGGAAAAGTGTGATGCTTTTACACCTACTGGTTTGATTATTATGACTTTTGTTCTGACTACGCTACTCTTAAGAACGCCGTACCTGGCTGGCTTGCTCATGGCCATCAAAAGGCTATGAATGACTGTTAGCCAAGCGATACTCACGAAATAAGTTAGTGATTTGCCATATATTGGGAATAACAGACTCTTTTTCTCTTCTAGCCCCAGAAATCACTCCAAGAGTGAGTTTGTATTAACGTAAGACACTGAAAAACTGTAAACAATAGCGCAGCAGATGAGGTTTATCTAAGTTGGCAAAAGGCTTGCTTTCAGATACAGTGAATGCTAATGATAATAAATAATTGCAAATACCATCTGGAGTCTTTGAAAAATAACTTTCTCCAAGACTGCAATTGAATCTCTACAAAAAGAGGATCAATGCAAAAGAAAATGAAAACAGTAAATTAAAATTAGATTTATGCCAACTACTTAAAACTAAGTGCTCATTTAGAAGCAGTTAACACAAAAATGCGTTCTAGTTCAGATGCAGAGTCTGGCCTAATCCCATAAAGCAACTCTGAGACTTTCCACAGTCTATCAAGAAATGTTTAGAATTTGCAGGACTGAATACTAGGCTATCTTTATTTTTATTACTCCTACTAACAGTAGTAGTTTCTTTTCCAATTTTGTCTCTAATTGATCCACAAAACTCAGAACAGAGCGGTACTAAGACGTCCTATTCAATAGCTTTTAAAAGATTGCAATAAAGATGAAAAATCTCCCAGTACCACACATGATCATCAGCCGAGGGTCTAAATGAATGGCTGGAATCTGTTCTTCACAAAAGCAATACAAATTGCAAGCCATGATCTTCAGTTATTGAGTAAAACCTCTTAATGTACTGTCCTGGTTTTGTTAAAAACAAGTTTCTCTTTCAGTGAATTTTGCCTGTCAGCTAAAGCCTTCATATTAACTGCATTTTCCTGGAGAACTAGACACATGTTTTGGTAAACCTAGCAATGGAATGCAAACTTATTGATAAGCACGGATGGACATCTCGCGAGAGGGGCGACGAGAAACAAGTGACCAAGAAACTGACCAACTGTGTATAACATTCCATTCACGTGAATACTTCATATAAAAGTGGGAGATCACAAGGATCTCGCCCTTTTTCCCTTTTGCCTTTTCCCTTCTGCTTATGGCCGACATTAGGAGAGGACCTTGCTAGTCGTCCCTGCAAACTGAGGCCTAGTGAGAGACTGAATCCAGCTCTGATTGGCTGCAGAGTCTAATCCAGGACTTTGGGTGCTGGCTCTGCAGTTGCTGAGACTTTCAAGATTGGTTTTGTATATTTTGTATTATTTTCTCTATTCTTATTAGTAGCATTAGTAAAACATTCTCAATTTTTCCAACTCTCTTCTCTCTCTCCTTCTTTCCCTCCCGATCGCCTGTCCTGAGTGGGAAGGGGGGAGAGGGAGGGGCAAAAAGGGGGAAGTGAGGGGGGGAAGAGGGGGTTAACAATACATCTGCCAGGGTTTTATTGTCACCCCGCAATCTTAACCCTCGACATGTACACACCGATTTGGCCAAATATCAACTATGCATCGAAACTGCAGAAGACATTTTTCAGATGGGTTAAGTTACTTCTGGCTAATGTACCTTGACCTATGCTTGAACCATTTTTGCATAATAAAGTTGTGAATTTTAGAAAGGGTGTTTAATTTCCACTGTATTTTGCATAGATCATTTAGTACTTAAAATGGGGATAAATCAAATGTAGGAAACACAATATTAATAATATTTTCCGTGTGTTTCCACTTCGCCCAGGAGGTAGAAGTTTAATTACATCATTAATAACCATGCCTACATTTTCAGCTGCTAGTGCATCATTCCTCTAGTGCCATTTAAAGTGCATTTGGTCTCTAAACTGCTCCACCCTCTGGAACTGGTTCACTGATTATATTGTAACAGCAGCCTCAGCCTGCTCACAACTCAGTTGCAATGGCATCAACACAAGAATTTAAAGGCAGAAATTGCCCATTATGACCTAAAATGTAGAAGGTTTATTTAGAAAAGTTTCCTGCTATTTCTGTATCCAGAAAGTTTACACAGATTTAAAGCTGACGGTTGGTCTTTGGGTAAAAAAAAAAAACCCTGTTGTTCAGAATCCAAATTCTGGCACAACCTGAGCTAGATCGTTGTCATTAAACACGACTCCGAAAATAAGGTGCATGCACACCTACAGCTTCCACGTGTTTTTTCCAAATGGAGTGGTGAAGCTAAAACGTGACGACAGTATTAAAAAGACTAAGAAAGTTTATCGCCCATGCTCTGGTAATGTCCTCTGGGTACGCCCTGGGCTCACAGAAACACAAGAGAGGAAGATGACAGAGGACAAAGTAAGTGGAGAAAACACAGGATAAGGGATTATCTTCGATACCAAAATTTCATCAAGCCGGGGCTTTCTCGGAGATGCTGAAGATCATGTGCTGATCATGTGCAGTTCAGACAAATGTTGTTTGCGGGTTCAGAGGCAGCAGCAGCTGCCCCCCCACCCTCACCTCCTCCTGCCTTTCTCCAAAGCAGAAAAGAACATGATGTATGAATCGTAAAGGGCCCAGATAGACACCAACCGGTCATTCCCTACCAGTTTTTTCAGCTCCTGTTGGACAACTACTCTTTTAACTTTGCTACTATTTTAACTTGGCAAGTAGATTAAAGGAAAACACAGAATCAGAAAATGAAATCGAATGAACGTGTTCCCCCCCCCCCTCCTCCTGCCCCCTTTTTAAACACCCTGAAGTGTCAAGGCCGTCAGGAGGCATTTAGACACGCTTTTCAAATATAAGAACTGAAACAGAAAAACTGGAGAGTATCTGGATAAAATTTGGTTTTCTACCACTAAATTTCTTTGTGTGAAAAAAGCAATAACCTCTCCGCAACTTAGAAAATATTTCTGTTCTGATTATTCAGCTATTAAAATGGGAAAGTGTCATTTTATGACAATTGCTTTCGGCAGGAGATACTTTACACTTATATTCTCAAGGAATATGCACATAAGGAAGAACAATATTAAAACCTTCAGCGTTAATCTGTATTTTCAAAGCTAAGCACATTTTGACAAACTTTCTAATAGACACTGTTCAAAATTCATAACATATATGAGTGTGATTACATTACTTTAATTTATTTTTTCTCCTCTCATGCGCAGCAATAAAATTTTACCTTTGAACTTGTATTTATTGCAACTTTTACTCTACGGAGGGCATGCAGGCACAGAAATACAACAAAGCTCTGCTAATTCCATACATTATTGAAAACCTAACACTGCAAGTGGTGTCTTACTGTCTTCATGCATACTTAAAATTTCGATTCAAAACCCATTTCATTACAAGGGCTGGTTAAGCAATAGCACATGCTTATTTTAAGTTTGTGGATTAACGTAGCTAAATTATATTTTATACATTCAGAAAAAAAGTGGGTAATAGTAGTGTTTGTTTAGGTGTCGTAAGCAAGAGCTTGATAGATGCTAAATAATTGAGTGCTCCATCCCTCATATTCCTAAGCACTGTAAAATCATAGAGAAGGGAAGCGCTGGAGAATAACCTTTGCTTACCCACAGGCTAAACTGATTCCAGGTGGTAAAAATCCCATTGACTTCACAGGGAAGTGTACAGCTCTGCAGGAACAGCATCAAACTAAATGAAGCACAAACAGGTGAGAGCACAGAAGGAATTTAGATCATGAAGATCAGGGGCCATCACATAACACTAATGATAGACAAGGTTCTTAGGGATGTGGTTTAGTGCTAGAGTTAGGTTATGGTTGGACTCGATGATCCTGAGGGTCTCTTCCAACCGAAATGATTCTACGATTCTACAATACCTGGTCAATGAAAACATCATGACTGACAAACCAGACAAATTTTGGGCATCTCTGAACTTGGCCGATACAATACTAAATGATACAGCAATGTAAGTAAGGGAGCAGCTAATGCAATGAAATACATGACAAAGTGCAAAAGTTGACTGCAACTGCAAGTATAATATCGGCACAACCTCCCCTCTCTTCACAAAGGTCACTTCGCACATTAGCTCCAGCTTCATTGATCAGCAGCCGAGATAAGGGCCACTCACTCACACGCACCTCAGAGCCATCGGCAAAAGAGACAAGGGGATGACTTTCTGGGTACGATGTCCTCATCACACTCCTGGTAATTGTTCAGTCATAGATAAGGCACAAAAAGGGAAAAAGCAGCAGAACAGACTACTCTGCAAACGTAACAGAAACACTCTAACAACCTTTACATTTGGCACTGAGGCTTTAAAAATGATAGCTATTATTACTCCTGTAATTACATGGCTGGGACTCTGAAGAATTGCATTTGGCTTCCCTGGAAACAGGGCCACGTGATGTTTGATGGCTCCTAAAGCTGTACAAAGAGAACTCCCCATCACGGCCAGTTTGCAGAACACTCGCAGGACCAAACACTTCAACATTTTAAGACATGCTGCCAGATGTGGTCCAAACAGAGCTCCCAAACCCACCACAGGGTCCGTCACCCCGTCCTCCTGAAGGCAGATTGTGCCAGCTTGACTTCCACAGGCATCAATACCATCACACCTTTGAGTTTTGAAAACTCAAGAGCCAGGACCATTGTCAGCCCCTGACTTGGGCTTCTCTAGTCACCAGCCTCTGAGGTTCACCAACATCGTCATCCTTGCAGAGTGTTACTCTGTTCCCACTACATCCATGTCCATACACAGGACACCACTGAGGATCAAGCCTGACACTTTCATATCTAAAACCTCGTCAAATAAACTACAGTAAAAATCCTCTGCCTGCGAGTCAGCAGTGGTCAGGTTCAGCCTCCTGAGCCAGCTGCAAGAGAGAAATGCAAGGGAATAAATACACTGAGCCAATTAAGTTTTTTGACCACAAGTCACCACACCAGGCTGCAGAACACACAAGGGCTATATTTTAACTCCAGCATGCAGGCATAATGAAGTTGCCACACTAGAGGATTTCCCAGAGCTTAATAGGACAATCCCAAGCTCTCACAGGCTCAGTTGATCATATTCAGGCTACTCAGCTATTCTGTGCCAGGGCAGATGGGACAAGGCAAACAGCACGACTTCCCAGCCACAAGCAGCAAGGCAGGGAGCAGTTCCCTGTAGCAAACTATGAGGTTGTCTCCTACATTAAGGTGGTCTTCAGAGATCAGCTATCCCAGCTGCAGAACCAGAATTTAACACAACTCCTTCAGAAATCTCGTCTCAACCACATTTGGTATGCAGAGGAATACTCAATTGTTAAAAAGCAAGGGGAAATGTTTTTCTTTGAAACTTGGTAAGGAGAGCAAGATTGTTACCGGCTCTCAAGCACTTAGTTGAAATGTATTCTGCTACAGACCCTGAAGTCACCTCACTGGCAACATAACCTCCCAACATATTGAAAACCAGCAGGAAGTGTTGAATTAAAACATATATGCTAACAAGCACTCCTACAACCATGAATGTTTAATCTGGTTTTTCACTAGCTGACACTGCGCCCCATGGCTGCTACGTGGTTCTGAAGCCTTGAGACAGGTGAAGAACTAGACGGAAACAGCTGTAGAACAGTGAGCCACAGGAAAGCAGCGAGAGGGAAAAGTCTCTGGAGAAAGCCAGGAGCTGAACACGATCAGCAAAAGAGGTGAGGCTGATAACGTAACATCTGGACTGGGATGGAGCGGGGAGAGAAGGGAGCTAACGTGAGCACCAGGGAAGTCTGCTTCTAGATTCTGTAATCGCGATGCTACGTGTCTATGATGTGTAAAACTTCCCAGCAATATTTAACATGTTACCGCTTATGTGCTGTGTATACAAAGAGATGCAAACAAAATGAGTTTTCAGAGAGCGTGTAATACCGGCTGACTGCAGCGGGTAAGTTATCATGTACCAAACTGCTGGAAAAAGGAACTTTTACACACCTTTGGGGTCTTACCCATATATCTTAATGTTCTGGACCATGACAAATGATTGGATAACAACTCTTACTCCCCTTGTCATCATCCATCTTCTCAGGAGGCTTATTTCTTCAAATCCTGATGATGAACCTCTGTAGTCACCTATCTGAGCAGCGAAAATTTATTGCCTTTACTAGAAAATGAAATTCTCCTCCAGGAGAACTGCAGTGGACACAAAAGGGCAAATTTCCACCCTGGAGTATGTAGATGCATTTTCTTCCTCTTTAGTGAGAACTATATACATTTATCCCATGTCAGAATTTGGACCAAAGGTTATCTCCTGTGTTAATAAGAATGGCTAATTTCCAATTAAGTAAACTTACAGATCATAGAGATGACCTATTGAGGAAAAAAAAGAGGTCCCATAGCAATCCTGCTTTCAGTGCACATATTTAACAGGGCTGCCAAAGCAGAGTCTCCAAAATGCTCACTAATTACATTGGACTGCCTCCAGCCGCTGTCACTGGCAGAGAACAGGCAAAGTTTGCAAGGGACTGACCCACCAAGGGTTCAAAGATTGTATGATTATTTTGGGAAAGCCTTGAAGGACTCAAGAGAGAAGAGAACTGTGGAACAAAGTACTGCGAGGCTGATTTGGACAGAAAATATTGCCATAGTTTGTGGACTTCATGAGCAGCTGTATAAAAATACCCTGGCACAGCTGGGAACAGCCCCCAACCTGATGAAACGCAAATTGCAGACTAGAATTAACTCCATGGTATTCACATTGGACTTAAACACATGGTATCTCCAGCAGCTACTGGAACCTGTAGTAGAGACTAGAGTACAAACACAAGACAAGCTGTAGGGCAGAAGACTATAAACAGAGCTGAAAGAAAAGCGCCTTGGTTTTTTGTGTGTGTTCAACGGTGGTTGTGCCAAGTACAGGGAGAGCCCAAATTAACGCCAAAGGATGAGTGAGGGATCCAAACGTACATCCCTGAAGAAAACTGACTTCTTATTTTTTGCCTGAGAACCAGCTAATCTGTGCAAGTTGCCTGTGCCCCTGAGAAGAAACAGTACTAAGAACGGTCTTTCCAGACTTCGTATCAAGTTGCACAGTTTGCCATTAATTAGCTTGGAGTTAAAAAGCTCCATTCCAGTTCCACCGTACAGGAAGGGTTGAAAGAACTGCAGGTGCCCAGAGTGACACCATAAATATTGATCACGGTGCTTGTTCCACTTCATTAGCCACAAAGTGAGCAATGGTCCTCCAGGGAGAGGAGAAGGCAGATCCAATTTTAATCAAACAGCCGTACTAAAATGCAGACCTCATGGAATATTATTTTAATTACTGCTCTTTACTCTTGCCAATTGCAGTCTATATTAAAAAACACGTATGTGTCTGGACAGAGTCAAAGCCTCCAGCTGCCAGGAAGGTGTATCTCCATGACATGAAGCAGCTCTACACGACGATACCCAAGTGAGCTCTGCAACCAGAAAAGCAGTTTTCCAGCCCAGCACCTCACGCTGGGCTCGTTAGAACCACAGTTCATTAACCAGCCAAACCTTTGTGCTACCGCAGCTTTAGTTTCTGAGCCGCAATCCAGTCTCCGGTAATGAAGGGGCCGTATGGACTTATTAGCTTATTCAGACCCACCTACATAGTATAGTACATAAATCCTCAACCATTTAACCTTCAAAATATATGCCTGGGAATACTGCCTGTGAATATTTGAAAAGGATTACGGGAAATGTATTAGTTGTCACTGAAAATGAAAATATGGATTTCAATTGAAAGTCCATATAAGGGGCTGTTTTCCCCCCAAAATCCATTAGTCTAGTAGCCATGCTGAACAAAGGGAAAACTGTACCGTTAGCTCAGACGATGCAGGGCAAGCTGATATACTATTAAAGGCACATTTTTATCTACTGAAATAAAACATTTTACTTTTTTATTTTTCTACTTTAATCAGAATATAACCTCATTAAATGACAGTGTGTGAAAAGAACATATAAACTAGAAAGAAAATATAAAAACTTTCTGAATAAATTAATGTTTATTCCTTCTAGACTTTGATATTCTGGTCTTTACTACTTAAATGCAGTTTAAATGTATTACTTGCCACGGCCTTTACGTTAAACCCAGTAAGTCTGCAATTTGCGATAAAATTCCTTATCTCTCTCTTTCTGAACCTACGCAAAGATCCAAGGTTAATTTGCAGATAATATTACTTCATGAAATAATTATCTTAGCCTATATTACTTAAAATAGCTACATTCAAGAAAAGAATTTTTTAAAAAATGAAGCTGGCACAGCTGCAGGACGGAGGCTGCTCCCCCCACATTGGCAGCATCTTCCGTGGGGTGCAGGGTCTGGGTGCCCCAAACCCAGAGCAGCCACCCGCACGTCCTGCTGGCCCAGGGGTCAGGACCAGGATGCTCCATAGTGATGCGGGTACCCAGCGCACAGACGTCCCTGTGGTGGGGAGGGAACGGGACCCGGCTCTGTGCAACCTCACCCCCTAAGCCCCCTAACGCCAACAGCAAGGCTGCTGCCGTCACCTCCGCAACCCCAGCACTTGCTGAAAAATTACTCTCTCGAGCCATTCGTTCTCATCCTGCTAATTTTTCCAAACATCTTCCTATTAAACTATACAAATATATTCATTTAGTAAACATCCCATTAACCAGGTCAGCGTACAGTATTCACAACTTATTAGAGAGCAGCACCAAATCAGTCACAGAAGCAATTATGCAATTGTGGAGCAGACAACTCACTTTAATCTTAATATGGGGCTGGGGATGTACATGCCAATGTTCATTCCCATGACTCATTCATTTCCAAGGATTGTACGCCATTTGTTTCACCCACAGTCACACAGTGCTCTCATGTATTTTGATTTGTAAGCTTTGTGGACTGTCAGAAAGTATGAGATCAGTGCTTCACCCTTCACATTAAGGGACTCTGTTATTGAATTTAAGGATGTTCTGTCACCCTTTAGCTGGGCTAAATATTCCGATTCAAGACCTAAACAGGTGTTTATCTCACACAAGAAAAAAATAATAATCCTTCCAGCACTATTTAAAATGATGATTGTAGAGAAATCAGAACTAAGATTATGGGATGCTATAGTTACACCAGGGAAAAAAAAAATAAGGCGGGTGAAAAAGTGACTTTTAAAATAACAGCTGTATTTGAAGGCATTCATTTATTTGAGCATCTTGGGAAAACAGGCTGCCATATAATATTAAGAAACAAGAACAAGCTCTGTCAACCGCAAGCAGCACCACAGACATTTTGAAGAACTAAATAAATAATGTATTAGAACACCTAGCCCTACTCTGAATTAATACAGACTCTTATGATATAAATGAACAGCAGTAGTGGAACTATTTTCCTGGGATTCAAGTCATATATAGCATTAAAAGTAAAGGCCTTACTGATAGGCAAGAAACTGCTGTCTCTAGATCTCTGCAGGGAGAAATTTGGTAAATTTACAGTCTCAGACACATTCCAAGAGAGTTACCAAATGAGTCGGCTTTATTTGTCAACACCACAAAAGAGAACAAACCACCCTCTTGGCTCCAGTCTACTTTGCCACAGCACTAAGCACAGAACAAAGCACTGACTTTGTATGAAACTTGGGAAACGTGGTGAAATGGGGCGTGGGGGGGACACAACTATTGCTTTATTTAATGGAAACTTTGCATCTGGTAACAAAAAAAGAAACTTGAACTTAAGGAATCATCTTGGTTTCTACAATGTCTCACAAGCAGCCAAGACCCATCTCCCACCTGCTTCAAGCACTGATGGAGCCATTTCTACAGAACGGCCCAACAGCCGATCACTAAGTTCACGAGGACTTCCCAGTCCTGCTGGGTCATCGCATTTTCACTACAAAAAAAAGACTTGGTATTTTATATCTCACGCACATTGGCCAGTAACAAATGGAAACAACCCCCAGATCGGGGCAGACTCGAGTGCAATGCCACAGATGTGGAAAGGGAGCAGAAGTGGAGCTCACACTGCCTAGAGGTGACTTTGTCCATCCAGCAAAGCACCCTGGGTTCATCCAGTCCCAGCAAACAGCCCATTTGCTTGCTGGGGGCAGATGGATGTGTTGACTCATTCACCTTGTTTCTCCTTTTTTCTCTTTCTGGGCTTGGTAATTACTGGGCCAATGGCAGGGATTGTTGGTAGCAACACCATCATGCAACTGATGGCAAAATATAGACCACAGGTCCCAGAAAGGCACTGAACAAATTCAGGCTTACAGTCTAATTCGCACAGTCCAACAGGAATTTTTAAATAATGCATTTGTTTTAAGAACCATGACAAAAGGATATGTTAAAATAATACAGTATGGGAGGACTGCGCTTCAGAATTGGAAAATGCATCCCAACAATACTGGATGACTCAGTCTCTAAAAAAACTCCATCTCATATACACGTTCTCTTCAATAGCTTTGCTCTGACATTTGCAAACTGCCTAGAGATAAAAACAGAACAGGCTGTTTATTTGAAAAGGAACTATGAAATATCTTGTCCTGTTATTTGTTTAACTCTTCTAAACAAAGACAGTACCTAATTTGAGACAATTACAGATGTGCTTCACACAGACAGAAAGAAAAACACCGAACAATGGAATTTTAAATAGTTCTCAGTCTCCTGGAAGAGCTGATTTTTCTCGATTCACTAATTTACATTTACTCTGGCACTTCACAAAAGCGACCTTTTATTAAATAAGAGATTCAATTCACAGATAAACAAATGTGATAATGTAATCTACACTTAAAATAATAGCTTTGCTTCAAAGTTTTGGAGGAATTAGGAGTTCTCCCTTTTTGTGGCTGCCCTTAGCCTATTATTTCTTGTCACAGCTTCAGAGCTCAAGTCCCGTAAGTGAGATCCACTGAAACATGCCAGGATCTGCGTGAGGATGGAATCCCATCCCACAGAGAGCGCTGGATTCCCTGGGGAATCTGCCAGCATCAGCAGGACATTAAAGAGCATTTAGCAGCCGCATCCCGTGGCCGTTTTCCCCGCTCTGCAATTTCTCTACCGTTTCATCTCATGTTCTTCTCTTTCCATTACAACCACCTGACTAATCACAAATTGCTGCCTAATGAAGAGTCCTGGCATTACAATACTCAATTAGAATTAAGAGGAAGATTTACTTTTAAAAATGACAAACCAATGTGCTCCAGAGCAAATCTCAGTAGTGCAGCACTAGCCCCAAGTTTCCAAGTCCTGAATTCTTAATTAAAAGTTTGTTCAAAACTTCTTATTTTAAGGGGGGAAGCCTTCCCTTCCGGCATTCACAAACCTCAAAACAAGTGACTAAATTTGTTTTTAATCAGCTCTACTTCGTAACAGCTTAATAAAAATAAATTCAAAGAAAGTGCAACACACATCTTTCATTTCCACTCGGCAGCATTCAGAACTACTGTATATAGGTGGGTCTCACAACCGTTCCTGTCCAACACATAACATGCAGCACCAAAGGAATTCTAGCTACAGAAAAAGCCTCCTGCAGGGCCACCCAGCAGGAAAGGATTAAATTACACAAAAAACACTCCTCTTTTTTCCTCCGCTAAAAGGCTGTGGTCAGAGATCAATGTGAGAAGCTGCCTATTGAAGTTAGACTCAAATTATTCCCTTATATAAACCTGGGGAGGAACTACCTGCTGTCCCAGACCCTGGGGCAGCTCCTTCCCCCGGTGTGCGGAGCAGGGAGCACAGGAGAGCTCCTGCCTGCTCCCAGCCTTTGCTCCCCACCTCTCCTCTCCCCGCACCCCAAATCCTCTGCAGACCAAGGCAGGGAAGCCCCCGGCCCCACATGCTGCGAATTGCTAGATATTCACCGCCAGGTCTCAGCATCCTGTCCGCAGGATCGGGTTTAGTTTATTTCTTTTCACACCATCTGATGAAAATTAATTTCTAGATACTACCTGATACAGAACTTAATTGGCTTATTTTGAAACAGTTTTTTCTTCTACAAGTTATATCGTATGAGTTGGATTCCAGCCCACTAAACCTCACAGACTGCAATAAAATACAGCCAGTCATTTCCTTACCCTAATGATCTTCTGTTTAATTTGAAGCCTTTATAATGTTTTGTCTATTTCTCTTGGAAGAAAAGTCTTGGCTAAAACAATTTTGAACTGAGAATTGGGCAATTTTCTGTCTATTAAGAACCTGAAAAATACCAAATGCATTAAAAACTGTCTTCTGGCTTCTTTTAGCCTGCCATCCTAAGGAAATCAGGAGATGCCATTATGCTGTTTATCCATCTGCTGAACACCAGAAAATTTATTAATGAAAATGAAATTTGACAGAGGGGCTGGTCCCTTAAAGATTTAAATGCCTACTTGAACAACCAGCCAAGTGTTGGAGAAAATCAGAAACCATTGTCACCACCAAGGGGAAGTTGTCCCTCTGGACACGGGCTGGTCAAGCACCGGTGCCCAGAAGGGGGCAAAAAATGCTTCAAGTATGTATAACACGAAACTTTTCCCATTCACTCACTTTTTTATTTTAATTAAGTATTTTGTGAACATCTCTGCAAACCATCAGCCATCTCTGCAACATGACAAGTTCACAAGGGCTGCTTAAATGAAGGGCTCATGATCGCACAATCCGTGCTGGGCTTTCTTTCAGTTTACCTACAGGATCCTTCCGAAAAGTTGTGTGAACGGTGTCATATACACATGCTGGAATATCTGGTTGAATACAAATTACTTAAGGATGGTATTAATACAAAAAGGTTTGAATTCATGTATTTCAGGGGGATATTATGAGTAGGAAACTGAAGTCCAAGGAAGTTTTGAGGTCACAACTGTGTAAAGAGGCTCTAAAAGCATCATGTCAAATCATGACTGATGTGCATGGTATGAGTAGCCACTGGTTACCTTCAGAGAGCCCCTCTGAACACATCAAAACCAGCAAGGGTGGGACTAAAGCATAAAATGCCTTAGAGACTCTGCTTGGGATGAGGAAGACAAAAAGATGTCACGGAGCATCCCCATTTCTTTTATTCCTCAAGACCGTGTGCCCGGTGCTGTTTGAGAGACTTAACACAAACGTTACCAAATCATGTACAAGGAGTGAGGAAAATATCTAGGTATGTTAAACAATTCCTTTGCTAATAGAAAAGCAGTGAAATCGTTAACCACTTTTGGAACCCGTTTAATCCCAAAAAGCAGAATCCTTATGAACAAGATGAACCCTCACTATAACATCCTCCATCTGCTCCTCCTAGTAACTTCAGTCACCTTTGTGTCACAGATCCAGAATCCTGTCATTTTCAAATCGAACCTTTTAGCCTCCATCCTCTTCTATCCACATAAAGTAATTCTAGAACTTTTCATCTACTTACCTTTCAAACACACTTCAAGAAGGATCCTATTTTGCTCACATCTCCCCTTTGTTGAATCAGTGCTCCCTAAGAAATAAAATAACTCTCTAAAAAGAGTATGAAGTCACATGTATGTGAAGTTATGCTTAGTTTAAAGAAAACAGCCAAACAGGTATTTTATGCTGCATGCTCCATTTCACTGAGAAAACAGGAATTGCCATTGGCACTTCTAGGTATTCTTCTTGTTTCTTACTGAAACAGTCTGGGACTTTTGTCTATAATATATTGTGAGGGGCAAAACCAAATAAATCTATTTTAAGATTTCTTTTCCAGACTTAAAAAATTGATTAAAAATACTTTCGCAGTTATAAAATACAACACAGGAACCTTATTTCAGTCTCATTACTGAAACATTAGAAAGCATCATACTCAATAAAGAGTCCCTAGACATTAAAAACCAGTTTATAAATAGCTTAAAATCATACACTTGCACTAGCCACTATACAAGTATTAATCCTTCTGTACAGTTTCTTCAAAACTCTTGCACCAATGTAACAGGCTACAGGTCACACACACATACCATGCTCTTTAGGTAACCTTTACCACAAACTCAGATCAACTTATGTCAGACTTATTCTATAACACTTAAAACATAAAAGGGCAATACAGATCTTGCCATAAGTGTTGTTTATCGTTTTCTTAATGTTATAATACCCATTTCTGAAAGGGCTACCTTGAACCTTCATTCCAAATCTACAGGTGTTTCAAGCTCAGGTTCATTAAAAACAAAATCAGCGCCTGCTGCTCCATCTCGTTAGTGCAAGTGGGCACTGGATCTTTGAAAATCCATCTCTCTGCTCAAAGAGCCATAGGGAAGAAATGGCCTTTGCCCTCAGCGTTTTAACACTGCTCTGAAGTCTAGAAAAACATCTTTCAGAGACATTAGGTACCAAAAAGGAACACTAGATACTGAAAATAATCATGGTTTTGCATAGAAACTTACGTGAGGGCATTCTGCATCAACCACAATCTCACACTTAGCTCAGCTGGCACAGAAAACTGTTTTCACAGGTAGCTGTAATACCTTATATTGACAAGCATAGGGAGGATGAAAGCTGGCTACATCCCTCATCAACTCCACTGGTATCCCTGTGTGCCAACCACACAGAGCCAACACCTCCACTGGATACTGATTAGAGCTGCCTTCTGGATGACGGGCACAAATCACGGCAGCAGCTCTCGCAAAAGCACAGCCACACTTGAGATGGAAATCATGCAACGTATCTGCATTGAAAGATAAAGAAAATGAATCAAAGCACGTTCGAGTTTTTCCTCTGTATTCAAACCCACAACTTTCCAGCTTTCCAGCATTAGATATTTCAGCCTGTACTTTAGCACAATATGCCTGACTCTAAGACACAGATATTTATGCAAATGTAGCTACTACAAGAGTTGCTTATAGACTTTTGAGTTTCTATTCTCCTTGGTTTGTGGGCCATATGTTTGCTATGATCTTGAATGAATTAAAACTGTTAAAGCGTGACTAAGCAAAGAAAGCTCATACTTTTCAGCAACTAACCCTAACATTAACCTAAAGCTGATTTTCTATTTCTTCAATTTCAGTAGAGGATGCAATGACAATAAATTCTCTTGAATTCATGATGGTGTCTGTCCTCAGACTGTCACTGCACCACTCCCAGAGCAGCTCACAATCTGCATTTTGTCTTTCTAAATGTTTGCAGCAGGAAACATCAAATATTTGGCATGGTCCCAGCTGCTGTGAGGAGAGGTTTGATGGCAGCCAGTCTGCTCAAAGAGCACACCTATCTTTATGACTACAAAAAAAAGGATCTCAAATCTATTGAATGAACCACACACAATGCTTCAGTATTCCTGAAACGCTCATAATGCGCATCAGTCTTGCTACTACAGTGCAACATGCTTCCGCCAAGTGAGATGTACAGATCCTATCTCATTGCTAGAAGGTTCTGCATGCTGCGTTTTAGGATTTGTGTTCTAACAGTGAGGAAAACATACTGGTTTGGGATCAGCCGCTCCAATGACGGGGTACGGTGGGGTACGCTCATGCACTAAGAGGAGGAATGAGGAATGTGGTGCAGAAGCCTGAGCCCCACAACAGTAATCGAACCTCCAGGCTTAGAAGAGCTGGAACCTGTTTCATTTAATTGATTGTATCTGCAAGTGTGTCTAACAACTGGATAATTTTACTGTTCCCTACAAAACAGTTCCAAATCTTGCAGCTGTAAAGTTGTCTCACTTCCTGTCTGCATTTACACGAACAGTGCATAATGTATATGTATTAATCACAGCCTCATAAGGCAAAACTCCCGTTGCGAGTTCTGTCCTGCTGATGCTGACAGCACACAAATGTGACCACAGCAGTGTACAGGTCTGTCTTTTTGAACATCAATGATTTCACAGAAGCTGAGACAAAACAGTCCCTCATCCACTGACTGAGCTATTAACTTCTAGCTATTCCTCATTCTCTCATTTACTTTGTATACATAGAAGCGCACGCTCCACTTGCCCCTCTCAGCAAGCCCAAGCCCTCACAGGTACGCTCTGTGCACAGGAAAAAGCATCACTGAGAAAAACTGATTTTCATTACTCCTTGCATTAAGGTCAGATTAAAGATAGGTGCATGTTCATGCTAACTTGAAAACAAGTATTTTAATTTTACAAACAAAACTGCTTCTGTTTCTAAAAGTTGCAAAGAATTATCATCATCAAAGCTTACGCTATTCTCAAAGGAGAAACAAAATCTAGAAGTACCATTAGACGTGTGTTGTGGTTTAACCCATTTTCAGTCAAACCAGCACAACATGGTGTTGTGTCACCGGACACAACGCATCAATGGAGATTTAAGAGCTTATTCTGATGTGTCAAAAATAACTTAGTTAAAACTTACTTTCAATAAACTGAATGCAGTAAAACTTTTCTCCGAGAAATTAAACAGCCCCCGCAAATTCATTCTATATCATTAATCCATTACAAGATGAAAAATCAAAAATCGTCCCCCGGTAAAGACTTTGCCGAGATTTCTGTTAGAAAGGAACGTGTCAGAAAGCTGCTCGCTTCGTGGCCTCGAGCAGGAATAAATGCAGACATCCCCTCTCCTCACAGCCCCTTCCTCCCAGAGCTGCTGGGGACGCTCCTGCCGAGCGGAGCTCCCGCCACCAGCTGCATCTGCAGGCAACCACAGGACACGGCGTGATGGACCTGGAGCACCGTCAGGTACCGGAGCACACCCTTATTAATATTCTACCCCCAAAGAGTCTTCAGCTTCCCTAAGTGCAGAGTGTCACTGTCAAGCGCTGGCAGAACATAATATTGGATCTTAAAATAACACTGCTTTGATTACCTTACTTCCCTTTACTCTTCACTTGAATTCCAACAGGATTGCAGTGTCTGCTCTGTCAATAGAGCTGTGTGAATAATGGATTTCTGTTTGGGCACCGAACCAAAAAAAAAAAAAGGAAGGTAAAAAAATCTGTAACTGTTTTAAGTAGAATGAGGAGAGATTGCGAGAGGATTTAAGAAGAAAGTAATTTCAGGATAAGCCAAAATGTGTAATCTAAAGAGAATTAACTTCATTTTAGGCTTGATCTCGTTCATTTACCAAAAAAAGCAAACATTAAACATTTAAACTTAAGAAAAAAAAAGCTGAGAGAAAACATTTTGATTGTCTGAAATATCATCCTCTGGTTTCACAAATAAAACCGTCAATTGGAACAGAAATTTGGAAATAGAGGTATTTCACCCCACACTTATTAACGCTTAAAACCAAAATCCTTCTTGGCAAGCATCACATTGTAGATACTGACTGTCCAGAACCAGAGATGACACAGAAAACAGAACAAATCTGTTGTGCTGAAATGACTCTTACCAGTCCTGACAGAACTGCGGGGATAGTATAAAGGTGTTCTGCTAAAAAGCAAAAGAAGCAACAGGCCTAACAGTTTGGTGAACAGCCTTATTTTGTGGATTTCTTCTAGTCACCACCCCCTGCAATTATACCCTGTTCGTTTGATGGTTTGTGGGTTTTGTTTCTGTGGGGTTTGGGATTTAGATTTTTGCTGTTGTCTGTTTGTTTGGGGGGGTGGAACGTGTGGGCTTTTTTGATGTTAGTACCAGGAACTAAAAGGGAGAAGGAAAAAGAAAAGCATAGGTTTAATCATCTGGTGTAACGCTGCAGAAATGATGACAATGGATTTTTTTACCCGCATTTCTTAGTAAAACCAACTGACTCCAGCAAAATCCCATTACCTTTGCGTTAAACCTTGTTGCCAGTCTAATAATTTCTGATTAAAACAATGAAGCCCTTAGGTATCAATTATTTCATACCTTTGATTATTTAGACACTGATGTTCACTATCACAGAGAAATCATCTTTGTTACTAATAGTTCTTCCGGTAGGAATCAGAACAAGCAGAAGTAAATTAATAAATGATGACATGGGAATTACAACAAAATAGACTGATGGACTTGCGGGTATGATTCTGAATAATAACATTTTACAGTCTATTCAAGAGCATTGCTAAGAGGTGAGATTTAGTTTTTACAGTATTGTCAGAAACATTTATAAAAGGCCTGAAAAATGAATTGCTACTTCTATGAGTCATCCTTGTGATCTCATTAATTTGTTGTTGTAGTTCCTTTTACACATGTTCTCAGTGCAACCAGGTTGCACTCCCCATCATAACCGCTGCTCCGTTCACAAGCTATAATGTATGTAATTTCTAAAAGCCACAGTTCGGTTCAACATTTGTCTTGTTTCAATCTATTTTCCTATTATTTATACAGCCCAAAAGAGAGGTGGAAAATAATTTTTAAAAGGGCTCCCAAATTCCTCCATCAGACTGAACGCAACAACATTTATATGTTAATTCCAGCTGTCTGTCTTAGCATCTAAACCAAAGGACTGTGAAAGTACCTATGAAGACACACGAGCTCCTGTTTGGACAGAAATTCACGTACCGACCCCGAGCCACGTGCTGCTCTCTGAGGGGATCAGCAGTTTTCTGTAGCTACTACAACGTTCAGTTCCCTTTGTGTCACCATCCCCGAAGTGCCTGCACAAAGGCATAAGAGGCAGAGCACACAAAAGATGATTTAGGTCCTCGTACTCAAAAAATGAAATGCAATACATTTTGGTTCGTGTCCAATTACATATTAAAAATGCGCAAGTTTTGACCATGGCCGTAGTTTTGTACCTGCTGAGCAGCAACATTTAAGGAGAGCAAGTGAACTGGCGAATTACTTTCATCTGGTCAATGCACAGTAACGTTTGTCAGTTCTAAACAAGACTGCCCAAATTCAAATGTCAACTACTTGCAACTATCTGATCAAGGACAGATTACAAACAGGAGGTAATTCAATTCCTTGTTGAACAACCTAAAGTAACGACTCTGAGAAAAATCACAATTCTTGGGTTGTCTGTGGATATAAAAAAAAATATATATATACCTATATATATATTTCAACTAAATTATTTGATCTGAATTATAGATCCATGTACCCAATGATACAGTTACGTAATCCAATTTTCAGTATCGTCATCCATTTTCCTGGCCTCACAGAAAGCCCCAAAAATATCTGCTGTCCTTCACTAGCTAAATAAAAAACACTTTGCTGAAAAATCTTGTTTGGAAGAAGGATGCAAGATAGGCCTTTTCTCATTCTATGGATCACTTCATTGCATCTTTACACATTAATTTCAATTGATTTATTACACTTCTGTCGTCTGATGCTACAAATGAGGTACAGTGAAAGGATATGGACCAGACACCGAGAGTTTCTCGGAAGTATCATATACATGTTCAATAACTTATTAACAGAGATTAGAGATGCCGCTAAGTGGGAGCAAACAGCTAACAATGACGAAGTAATGAGATGATTGTGGTTTTCTCATTGCTCCTCATCTACACCAACTGCAGCAAATCACAAACTACAGATTCCAGTTACTCCATGAAAAAAATGCCTAAAGAGGCCCCTTCATTATGGACACCCTACATCAACTTATTTAAGAAACAAAAAGTCATTTCTCTACCTCTAGAATGAGTAGGAGTGCTACATCACTGAAATTCACACCAGCCCTTACAAAGAGATGTTACTTTGACATGGGAGTCTTCAAAGAAACCCTGCAAAACAGTTAGACCCAGGTCTGACTCAGGCCCAAGTTGTTCAAGCTCCAGCTCAGGCCAGTAGCAGTTTGTTACCTGGGTCAGTACCACAAAACCTTCTCAACAGAAAGGATGGCTTTCTAAATCACAAAGAAAAGACATTACAAGGGGTTCCAAAGGTGAGGTTTCAGTTGGAGAAAGAAGTCCTCTCTGCTATGGAAGACTGAGAAACATGGCCAGTTCCCTTCCTCTGCAGTCAGCGTAATTAAGGATTATACACAATCAACATACTCCATGCCCAAATGAACTGTTAAGATGATGATACATTGGATTTTTGTCCATAAGAATTATTTTTTTAACCCTTTAAGTGCTCAGTGGTAATACTGAGCAACAATGCCAGGCACGGATGATAGAATAACTGGACAAAAGAGTGGATCTTAGTATATGGAGCTGAATTCTGCAAGAGGTGCTTAAGTAAATGAAAAAAACAGCACATAATGCAACTACCCTAAATGCTTTCAGCAGGATAGCTACTTGCACGGGATTTTCAACTTCTATGTAATGTGAAGCATTAGCATACGCCTTGAGCTATTTTACCCGTAATTGATACGTCTCACAGTTTCACACGACTCCCTGCTGGTTTCTCACTACCAACTAACCAACTATTCCAGGTAAAACCATATGCATCTCTGTCACTTACTCCAGGTTTTATCCAAGCTAACAGACCACTTATTGCAATGGGAATCTATGTAAGAGAACATTACAAAGGAAAAAACGTTGACAACAAAGCAACTAGTATTACAGGATTGACAGAAGAAAATAGAATTTTTATTTTTATTTTTTTTCCAAGTTCTACTTTAAGGAAACCGCCGGTCCTGTCCTACTGGATCAAAAATTCAGACAAGCTTATAAGTAGTATTAGCCAGTGATTCTAACCTGCGTAGTGACCTGGATATTTGCTTGTGAAACCTTCTCAATTAGAACTGGACAAAGATCACATCTAGTGACATTTGTCTGAGGGTGTTCGGGTAGGAAAAAAATGTTCTGACTTTTTATTTTGTAATAGCACATGCATAGAGTAATCGAAATGAAAAGGCTACTGTGAGACTTCCAGTAACTTGTTGAACAATTAAGAGGAGACACTTCAAAGGTGTGGAG
Source organism: Columba livia (assembly GCF_036013475.1). NCBI lineage: Eukaryota > Metazoa > Chordata > Aves > Columbiformes > Columbidae > Columba > Columba livia. Next base: position 6,628,715 of record NC_088608.1, read on the forward strand.
GCTTAAGGATCACAGCCACAGAGAACAGTTTGATCAGAGATCAGTGAGCATCTGCCATGTTAGATGCTTTCCTTCCGAGTCACAAATCGGCGCATGGAAATGAATGTTGGCAGAGCTTTAACAGTGTGAAGTCCACGGTGCTCCTCGGCAACACAAGTCTCCATCTGCAGATGTCCCTGCAGGACTGGACCTACAGCTATGAGAACACAGCGGAAGACTCAAGACAAAATTCAGAGGCAGTTCTTTCCACTCCACTGTATTCCAGCTATGTCATTTTGTAACAGTTGATGATTATTTTTTCCCCATTTTCACAAACTTACAAGAAGAACACATAAATTTTAAACGTATTTGAGGAGAATCTGTGCTCTTCAGACAGAGCAGCCACCACTTTATTCTGTCAGATTCTAATACCTCATGAATGACACACTATTTTTAACTACTTGCCAATTAACCCCTCTTGTTATCAACTTGAAATTGTTTCAGCACCATGGAAAAGAAGAATTCTCCGTTTCAGATATATTTCAGGCTCTAGAGTTCCACAATTCTGCCACTTTTGCGATGATAGCACAGTCTCACTGTGACTAAGGACTGCAAAACCATGCTCCATGTAATTGAATCTAAAGACCTGACAACAGTGACCTTATCAAGAAATGAAACTTTTGGCTGAGGTTCAAACCATGCACAAGCAATAAGCTCTTGCTGGTTGTTTGTAAACGTCATATAAAAATGTACTTATTCATTATTAACAACTTGTAAACCGAACACACTGCAGGTCTCAAACTGCTGCCTAATAAAGTATTACTTAGTGTGATCATTTCATTTACATCTAGTTCTTGTATTAACTTTGGCAGCACAACCGAGCATTCCTTCTCATGATGGTTATTGTAACGAGATAAGCATTTGGACCGCACACTGAAAACTGAGGAGAGAAGACACGCTAGGGGCCAGATTAATTTTCTGAATGCCCGTAGTGTTGCTGGCCTTGGTGACAGCCCTATTTCAGTACAAGTTGTGCAAAAAAGGGATTTTAGAGAGAACCAGGCCATTGGTATCCCACTTTGGTAGTGATAAGGCCAGCAGTGACAACACATGACCTGGACCGGTGAGAGATCTCTGAGGATAAAACAGAACAGAAGGCTCCAAGTGAAATCCCAAGCCATATCAGCACCAGGCTTTTGTGAGCACCACGGGCAACGCAAAAATCTGAAAGCTTCACAAAAATTCAGAAAGGAACAATCATAATTAATCACGGTTGCTTTGCAGCAGAATGTCATTTAAAAGAATGCCATGGGTCTTTTAAGACTGTACTGTTACGTACCTTTCTTGTTCTTGCATATGGCTTTCACGAGGCGGTTTCCAGGTCCACATTTTCCATGGTGAGTCACACATATTCCTTCTGAAAGGATCCACTCGTAACACAGCGGGTCTTCACAAGGAATAGATTCAATTAAATGAGGACAACCTGTCAGGGTGCCTACAGGATCTACGATCACTTGCCTGTGTCTCATTCTAAAGCCTGGAAAAAGAGAAACTGCATTAACTGGACAACAGCAAAAAGCATTTGTACAAATAATCTAATAGCAAGAGAACTATATAGGGCATCTGGAATGGGGAGATATGAAGACAAACATGAGCACAACACTTACAAACTGAATTGATTGGGATGGCACTCGGCTGGATGTGTCCACATTCCGGGCAAGCAAAATCCAACAGTGTGTAAAGAATTCCAACAAACCATATTTTTCCCATTTCTTTTTCCCTTTCATCAAAATTAGATAGAAATATACATGTCCAAATATAGAAATTTGCTATTGATGCATTTATTAATGCAACAACAAGATTAAGATAAAAAGAGAGAAACAGTTAAGGAACTGAAGATACAAAGGACATCTATATTCTGTCTGGGAATCCACTAATGAAAAGACTTGTTTTGAGATACAGCAGAGCAGTTTACTAAGAAATTAGTATTCTGCCTTATGAAGGTGTAAGGATCCCTGATACATAATGCATATCAGACCTCTTTGAAATGACATCCTATTAAATTGGAAGATTCAAATGTAAAGTGGAAGAAAAAGGTTACAGAAATAATGAAAGAATTGATTACATAATCTACCTCCTTCTGAATAAAACCAAAAGTCATGTTGCTGTATAAAATGCAGAACTAACACGCACGTATCTTTCGGCGTGTTTTGTTATGTAAATGACACAGAATTCTAAGAAAGCCAGGGAAAAATAAAATACATGTTGGTCTTTCCCACAACAGTCTCAGACAAGGGGCAAATATAGAGCATTAGTGGAGGCCACACAGAAATGACTTGGCCATGAAACAGAGAATGAAAAAGAAAACATTTTAGGGAATGTATCAGACCAAACCTCCACCATTCTCAAAACAGCAAAAAGAAATGATTCAACATTATATTTAACCATATATTTTTATTATTTCTTTTTAATTTGAAAAATTCCAACTGGCTCCAATCACTTCAAAAACTTGTGTTGTTTTCAGAGAAGTGCAACATCCCAGCGATAATATTCATTCCCCGACATGAACTCCAGCAATCGCCTTTTCAACTTCGAGCCTTAGCAAAGGCTCTGCAATGGATCTCAAAGTGTTGCAGCAACAAACATGTACAATAGTCAATTCAGATCCAGGGGGTTAAATTGTATTTGCACACTCTTCTTCCAGGAATTTAAACCAAACCCAGAACAAAGAAGACAATCTCTCAGGTGAGCCTAAACACCAAGAGGGCAGGAGGGATACAGCTCAGTCCTGACACCCTCCAACCTCACCCATTATTTGTCCCAAATCCAGGTGTGCAGCGGTACTGCCACGGGGATCAGGCTTTTTCCTTTTTGACAAGATCCATGTAGGATAAGATCTGAATCAGCCTTTCCTTCTCCCAAGAATAACTGCAAAAAGCCTTTAAAGGTCATATTCCACTCCGGTACGCACATCTAAGAGCCTCATCCTATGTTAGATTAATTTTTTTTTAAAAATACATTAAACTCCCAATGTCGAATTTGACACCACCGCTTTTGCAATCTTTTCATAATACTCCATTACCTGCTCGAGATCCCCCGATGCTGCAAAAGCGCTATATACAAATAGCCATTACCTCTTCTTCCGTGGGGGTCCTGGCAGTTCTCGGGGAGGCAGGGACCCCACACCGCCCAGGCAGACACCACGCACTGCGAAGGGCACGGCACGTTACACAGCTGGGAGGTGGAGGGAGCAGGACCCAGGCAAAGCTTCCCATCAACTGGTCTAGGAACTGAGAGGAAAAAAAAACGGGGGGGGGGGAAACAAAAGCAAGGCTGTAACTTTGCCCTGACCGATGCACAGAGCTCAGGAGTTTACTGCTGGCTTCAGATTTCCTGAACGCACCAAAATCCAGCGCTTTTTTAGAGTTTTATCTCCCAGAGCAAAAAGTTAATCCTCTGTTCAGCAAGCCACGTAAAGTATTATCTAAATGATTCATATTCAGCGGGCCAATTAAGAGTATGCTTAATGGTAAATGGGTGCTTTAATAATAAATTCAGTGCTGATTTTCTACAATGCTGGAGCCACAAACTGGAATCTAATCCCCTGCATTTATGGCCAAGAAGACCTCTTTATGCCATACCGAAGAGGAAGATGTATAAGAAGGAAATCCAAAAGACTCACGCTGCAATTTGGAGCCAGGAAGGGGCATGTCACAGAAGCCTGAGCACAGGAGAATTGCCCCATAGAATGGTTTGGGTTGAAGGGCCCTTCCCAGCTCCCCCAGTGCCCCCCCTGCCATGAGCAGGGACATCTTCACCAGCTCAGGTTGCTCAGAGCCCCGTCCAGCCTGGCCTGGGATGTCTCCAGGGATGGTTCATCTACCACCTCTCTGGCCAACCTGGGACAGGGCTCCTGTTCCACACCTGCTGCCACCTCTAGATGACAGATGCAGAGTCCAGACCTTTCAAATTTCATCTACTTTCACTAAAATTGAGCAGAGCTCTCGTTTTTTTCTCCAGAGACACATGCAGAAAGCACCTTTCCTGCCTGGGAGGCGAGACAGGTACTTGAGTTTGCTGTACCCGAGGCAGGCATGGATCTCCAAACTTCTTCTTCCAAGAGACCAGCCGAGCCCAAACCCTGCCAATTACCAGTTTAATTGATACCGACAATAAATTCAGAAAGCTGATTCCCTTTGTATTTTCATTTATCATAACAGATTTCTACTTTCAATTAATTTCTCTTGCCTTTCTATTCGGGGCAGAGGGAGAAAGGAAAAGAAGGGGAAAGACTCTTAAATCTGTCTTCTGAGTCATTATATGATATTGCATTTTAATTACATTATGGGCTGAATTTGGCTGTCTCTTTAGATAAATCAATATCAAAGCAGTCTTTCAAAAGGCAAAGGCCTGTTTGAGTTTACTCTGCCATGGTATTACCAAGAATTCATTAATTTTCATAGCTACTGAGTTTGCTTTATGCTCATTTTTATTTTTAATGTCTATTTTCCTTTGCTTCCATGCATGGAATCAACTTGAAAAGAATTTATAAAAATATGCCCAATATATGAGTAATCTTTTCTTTTTCTGATACTTCACCATTTTCTTTAAAATGAATCATTTGAAGAAAAGCACTTTTTCTTTTTAAGCAGAAGACTTCAGTGCTCAAAATCTCAGTAAATTTTGATTCGCGCATCCTGAAACTGAGACTTGAGACCAATATCAGCGCTTATGGTTCCAGCTCATCGGAATAACAGGATTAAACAACAGCTGTGATTTAATCCTAGCCTGAAAGATCATATGTTAGTAACAAAGACCACTCTGAGGCACCATAAGGCCTCTGACATGTTCACTTAGAGATTACAGCAGGGTGGAATAAATCCAGTTCACCTGAACGGTAAAATAAACAGACCTTTTCTAGAGACCTTGCAAGTGAAATGACAGAATGAGATAAATATTTGAGTTTTAAGGATAAGAGTATGTATTTTAGCCAGAAGGCTCATGCACGGCTTACCCTGCCTTTCAGCATCAAGCTTTGCAGAACTGTATCATTTCTGGAGATTTCACTTGAAGGAATGAAAGGAAATAAACTTGGGTCCATATGGTCAACTCGGGGAATAAAGTCCAGTCCTACTCCGCTCTAACTCAAGGCATCATCATTAGCAATGGCTCTTTCTTCCTCACTGATTTGTAGATTGTTTCGATATTGCAACTGACTCATTTAAATCTGGATCAATCTCAATAAAGCAGGTTGGTTCTCCTGCCTTGAAAACAAACCAGCTATGAGCAGTGGTGCCAAGTGTACTTTAAGCTCAGTTTGGATAAAAGAAAAACAAGAAAAATGTGTTACGAAGCGTTAAAGGAGCAGGGTTTTGTTGGTAGGCTGAGCTTACCAGCCATCCTGGACTCACAGAAGATTCCTTCCTACTCTGGAGGGAATCCCTGCCTTCCCCTCCCTGCCAACAACCTTCCTGCTCCTCTTCCTCCCTTGGGCTGATGCCCCAATTAATTCCAGCATTAGGAGCTTTTTTCCCCCAGGACCAAATTCCTACTTGTCTCTGGAACAAGACTGCTTGGTTACTCACTTTCTTAAGTAATCCTATATACTCTGGAAAATGTAGATCAGAAAATACACAGACCACTTTAATCAAATATCCCAATATATTCTAGGTCTGTGTCACTTTATACTCTCTCTATATTGACTACGGTCCTCCAGTGAAAGTCTTCAGGAATAAGACAAGAACAAAAAAAGGCAAGCTGCATTAATAAATGCATATGTAATAGCATCCCTTTCCATAACCAGGCAGGTATAAAGAGTCACAACTTCCAGCACGATCACCAGAGGGACTGGGTGGACCAGCAGGTTCCTCTATAAAAGAGTTTCATCCCTTCTTCAGACATTTGATTGACAGCTCTGATTTCCATCAGTTTTATTTAAAAGCTTGATGTGATTTTCTATTGCTATTCTTTCATACTCTAATAAATACCTCTCTTTTTTTTTTTTTTTCCCCATGAACAATAAGGTGGGTTTTTCCTGCAAATCTTTTAAATGCCAAAATTCTCACACACTTCAGCATCCAAAAAGGTGCAGAAAGCTTGGCTGGGGATGCCTTGTTCAGGAAAAAATCCTCACATTATGTCTGTGATAAACAAACACAGCTGCTAGGACCGTCTTTATGTACTGGACAGCCTTCCCGTTTTGCTCAATAATTGCCTTTGTAATAGCATTTGCCTACACTCATATAGAAAAAGTGCTTTTTGTGTAATTATTTTCCTTGGAAAAAAATGTTATCCACTTTTTGGGGGGAAAGGGAAAGGCAGACATTAGGGAAGAGTGAGGGGGGAGGCAATATCTCTGATTCAAGTAGCAGCTTATTTATTACACTTGTTCATACCTTTTAAAATCCTGTGTTCTTCCCAATCTATAGAACAAACGAGAAAAAGCAATCAAGTACTAATCTGAGAGCCTCTGAAACATTGCACATTTCTATAGCTGTTATATTGGATCTATCCTTTATAAATGCGACTACAGCTGTTCCCAGCACCAGTGTCTGCCGCAAGTTTGAATTTTACTATTTGCTGTTATTTTCAGATTATTGCTACCAGCAGGAGATAATAAATTGGGTTCTAAAGTATCTTGTTTCCTTATATATTTTGACTGAGGTAGTGATTTGGCGGAAGAGTGGAAGAGGAAATCGGCTCTGATATGATTATTTCCATAAGGCAATTTTAAGCCAATAAATGTATGACTGCAGTCATACAGACACATACTTGCAGGCAAACATACCAACACTATGTTAAAAAGCAATGATGACCAGACAGAGGGAGAAACGTATAGGATGGTATTTTGGTTGCAGCAATTCCTTTCAAATTTAGTTTTCCACTCCTCAGGAGGTAAATAACACCTTTTTTTCCTGGACCTTAACTTCACTTCCCTTTGACAATGAACATTTCTGATGTTAATACCTGAATAAGACATTTCTAAATATCACTAACAAATCTGGAATACACACAAAGAATATCAGGACTGCCTCTTATATACTGGTGCAGACACATTTTAGCTAATATATAATTCTCAAGGTGATAAATACAGTTGTTTACCATACATTTTGGCAAAACTAAGCCAAATTAATAATTGCCAAGGTAAAAGAAAGGGATGGTATATCTTTGTAAAAGTTCTTACTTTTGCCTTTGCCAGGACTTAAAAACCAAAGACACTTGGATCAATACTAAGGGAAATTACCTGAGAAAATCACAAAGGAATGAGTTGTGTTCTAAAAACACCTACATGTGTAAAACATAATACAGATAAACCAGCACAACATTTGTAAGTAATTTCTCTAACCTGAAGGACTTGTTTTTGTAGCAAAAACAAAAGACTAGACAAAGGAGAAGTGGTGAATGTAATTTTACCAGCCCGGAAATGGCACCGACCTTAGTCCAGTCCCTTTCTCCATTAAAAAGCTTCAAGCGCCCCATGCCTGGTGGAAAAGGTGTCTTTATGCTTCTAAGAAGAATCAATTAGCTTTGAAGCCACAAGGCACAAAGTTGGAGTCCTATTTTCAATTAAAATCTATTTAATAGACAAGAAACAAAGTATGAATAGAAGGCTAATCACAGCATGAAAGAGGGTTAATAGCGGACTGCCAAGAGCAACAATGGTTTAATGTATTCCAGGACAATAAAGAACCTCACAATTTTATTAAAGTGGCACAGGCTATTAGCACTTCATGGAATAGGAAGTTTTCCTGTGTCCATATCCTGTGCTGGGGAATTGGATCCTGATCCCAAGTGGGATGTTGTGTTGTTACACCACAGCAGAATTGGTAAAGATTATCGATAGAAACTGCAGACTAAGTTGGACTTAACGACCCTTCAAATCGAGATATTCTATGATCTGACAAACAGAGTGAGCACGGGTGTCCCACTGGCACACGACTGAGCAGACCAGAGGTGACAAGTCGTTAAGAGCGTCCAGGAAAAAACACAGAGGCAAGAGGGATGTTGGGACGCCAGCAAACGCAATGATGGGGGAATAAAAAGAGAGGATTCTCCAGCATGTTTGAACTTTGCTGGCTGTTGTCCAGAAAAGGCCAGCAGATGTTGGACATCACTGGGACAGACCACCAGAGAGGCTGAGAAAAGCCACAAGGAAAACAGGGAAGAAACCCCATAGGTGGCCACATCTGGAGTTCTGTGTCCAGTTCTGGGCTCCCCAGTTTAAGAAGGACAAGGGATTAATGGAGGCAGTCCAGCGGTGAGATACAAAGATGATGTGGGGCCTGGAGCACCTTTCTTATGAGAAGAGACTGAGAGCACTGGGTCTGTCCAGCCTGGAGAAGAGACGCTGAGAGGGGATCTCATCAATGTTTATAAATATCTTGAGGATGGGTGTCAAGAGGATGGACCAGACTCCTGTCAGTGGTGCCCAACGACAGGATGAGGGGCAACAGGCATAGACTGAAGCACAGGAGGTTCCATCTGAATATGAGGAGAAACTTCTTTCCTGTGAGGTGCCAGAGCCTGGAACAGGCTGCCCAAAGAGGCTGTGGAGTCTCCTTCTCTGGAGACATTCAAACCCGCCTGGACACCTTCCTGTGTGATCTGCTCTGGTGAACCTGCTTTAGCAGGTGGGTTGGACTGGATGATCTCCAGAGGTCCCTTCAACCCCAACTAGTCTGTGACTCTGTGATATACTTCACGGATGTCTCGTAAGAGGTTGAACTTTGCCTGTCGCTAAGTCTAGCATTCACTCAACAGAAGGTGCACCAAGAAGCAGAAATGAATGCCACACCACTGCAGGAATCCTGGTACCAAGAGAAAAGCACCACGATGGATGTGTCTGTGATACCGGGACGTGGCACAGGTGGCCCCAAGTGAAGCCAATGACACGCTAAACTTATCCCCTCATGGCATGGCCACGACAGTTCAGATCCTGAAAGCAGCAGGGCTGCTCCTTGCAGAGCTGGCCCAAGTTAACAAGCTCAATTTATCCCAAATGCCTCCTGTTCCAGGACCAGCCCAGCCACCACTGGCTTCGTTATCTCTCCCCAGTGTCCCAGTTTGTGGTGTAGCCTCATACATACAAATCCTTTTAGTTTTCATCTGACTCAACATAATTGTTTGAACACAATGCAGCTCCCCAATCCCATAACAACAGGACAACAGGACAAAATTACTCAGAGCAAACCGTCACTCTTTTGAATAAAATTAATTCAGTTCCACTGGCAGGAAATAATGACAAAAACACAAATGCAATTAAAATCTTAACTTTCAAAGATAAAACCTTGAACTAAATCCTAGCATCTCATGTGAACTGACTGGGCAGCATATTATTTACTGCATACCAAAGCCAGATATATAAACAAAATTATTTATAAAGGGATAAATATTTCATGTTCATATCAAATAGCTTGTTGACAAAAAGGGCATATTCTTTATAAGGCACCTTTTAGAAGGCACGCTTCCTTCACTGTCAAAGTCTTTTTATATATTATTCTCTTCATTTTACTTTAATTAGTTTCTAGACATGAGAGAACTTAATATTACACCTCTAAAAGATATTAGGGTAAATGTTTTTTTTTTCTCTAATGGATTCAAACTAAAATTTTTGAAGCAGACATTTACACACTATTGTCAAGCACCGCAACAATCTGAATAACATCATTTCCTCTCTTGCTTCTAAAGGGTTTCCCCCCGAAGAAGCCAGCTGTTACATATTTATTTTTCCATTATGTGAGTTGTATCTTGTAAATTCTGGCCAGCATTTGGTGAGCTTACAGATCAATAACTCAGCATCCAAGCAATATAAATCTGATGCAGACTTGCCTGAATATATTTTACATTTCAGAGGTGTATTTCTCATCTTTTCAATCCAGTTGGGTCATCCCAATGATAAATAACTAGTTTGGCATGACAGGGATCCTTAGGGGGGATTTCTTCCATCTGAGAACATGGTTTCTATGATTCCGGTCAACTGAGCCCCAGGCTGGATGCTCGTGTTGCTGGACCACGAGCCAGTCGAACAAAGCTTTTTTCACACCACTCCTGACCATCGGTTCTCTCCCCGTTATGGTCCTAGTCAAGTTTTCTCATTACTAATATATTCTAACCTATTCCTTTTCGATTTCATAAACCAGAACAGGACAACAGGATTTAAACATCAAAGTCCCTAAATTCTAATTTCCGTAGAGTAAATCAATCTTCTCATTCCTGCAGCTTCACCAGCATAAATTTGAAAAGAAAAAAACCAGCACGCGTTCAATATTGGGCTTGTACTCCACACAGGGTTCATATCCATTCCAACAGTGCATATCCCACACTAACTCCTACAGGCAGCTTATCTCCATCACCACAGTCTCTTCCCAATAAATACGCAGGATGGGAACAGCCACAAACAACAACAACCTGCACAACCACTTACTGTTGCTAAAGAGCGGGTGGCTCACAAGACCAAGGAGACGGTGGCACCTTCCAACAGGACTCTTCGTTGGTGCTTTTCTCTTCCTGCAAATACTTCCATAGTTTATTGAACAGCTGCCACATGTACCAATTTGAAACATTAATCCCCCAGAAGACACGTGCTGGAAGATCATGATTCAGACCAGAACAAAGAATTTGCAGGGGAAAAGATGTGGTACCCTCATTAGGAAGCAGAGAGTACAGAGCAAAGAAAGCAAACCTGCATATTTTAGAGCTAAAAAAGACAAAAGGGCAGAAAGAAAGGGATGAGAAAAAATAGAGAAGAACACAAGATATGAATTAAAGGAGTCCTCAAATTCATCTTGATGCAACTCCAAAGAGGCACTAATTTCTGGAAAATAAAATGCGGTGCCAAAACATCTCCCGTATGGGAATCAAGAACAGTCTGAAAAGTTCACTCATCAGATAAGAAAGGATTAGACATTTTTGTCTATCAGAAGTAAGGAGACAGCTCAACACTTTGTGGAAAACAAGAAAGGATAATGACCACAAAAATATCATTTTGAGACCCGTATAAATAGGACATAGATGAAGGCGTAGGGGAAAACTCTCACTTCAGACCATTTGGGGATTCTGTCAGTAAAGTGGCTTGTGAAACAAAAATACATAGGGGAATACACAGAGGGAGGGATCAGAAAAGAACCATTAGACCTGAAAAGATATTTGAGTATTTACTGAGTCTTGAATGGTAAACAGATTAACAGAGTTTTTGCTGCTACAGCTGGTGATACACAAGTTTATAAGAAGTCTGATGTAAGGTGAATCAGGTGGAATTGCATCCTGAAAATAAAGAAAAATGGGTACTGACTGGTGAACTACAGTGGATTAAGTAAGACAAAAAGTATGTTTACTAATAGGTGAGTGTTGAATATCTCTCAAAGGAAAGAGGGGTTTAAAAGTAATGAAGACTTCTGTAAGAAATTGTCTTGCAGGGTAACACTAAAAGGTCTCTAAGAATATCAAAGGTACAACTGTTTCACATACCTGCTACTGAAATACAGGATCAAATAAAAATAAACATATAGAGACAAATATGATGGAGACACTCGCTAAGGAAAAAAAGTAAACAAAACTTTAGAACCTTGTGCAGGTATGAGAATTTAATGGATTTTCAGAGGGAAAATAACCAAGATTAAGAAGATAGGAAACTGCAATGACTTGCTGGTGAGATGGTAATAAGAGATAGATTTTATTAGCTAAGTTTAACTATGCTGGATAAACAATAAAGAGTCAAGGAAGAACAGCATTTCACAAAGGTCTTTTCAGTCCTATAATTAAAACTTAAGCAGACAGGCTCCAAAAAACATTATAAGAAAACTCTGAAAGCGAGAGGTAAATTGGATCTCATTCAAACGAGTAAAAAAGAAAAAACGTCAAGATATATAAGGCACAAACTTTCCGGAAGAATGACAGGGCAGGCAGATCCCTAGTTAGAAAGCTACAGAAAATAGGGAGAGAACAGCAATTCCCAGTCACTGAGGACAGTAGGGAACTGGTTCAGAGAAGAGAGCAGAAGCTTCTGGAGAATTGTATAAAGGATGCCATCCCCATAATACACATAAAGAGTTACAGTCTCTAGATAAATCCGAAAGGCAAAAGTTAATTAGAAAACAAAAGGACACTCCCTGACCTTTAGGAGAGAAGGTAAAAAGGAAGAAGATTAAATGTAGAAACATCATTTATTAATTGTTTGAACATAAACACAGATACCATTCCTAGACTCTACAAGGAATTTAATTGCCATATTATTGGACTTATTAATTGTGACTGAGAGGACACTTGTACTGCCAAACAAGAAGAGAGATTTCATAAACTGATCATCACACAATGTTCTTCCATACTTTTACCAAATGTCTTTTTTCTTGGTACACTGGGGGTTGTTAGTGAGCAATGTTTGCTCAGATTAATTAAAATTTATTGTGGGAAAACACATTTCAAATAATATTTTATAAAATCAACAGTCACAAAAATCTTCTCTCAATCCAGAAAAACCCACTTCCAAGTGAGAAGAAAATACATGTGTCCCATGTTAGCAGTGTCTGGCTTTGAAAATAAATTGAGGATCTGCATTTCTGCTTTATTTAAGAGAGTTTCTAAATAAGTGAACAGATTTACAATAAAAAAGAGGTATGAAGACAGGTAACCACCACCATGTCTACAGTTTGTTCCAGACACGGGATGTCTGGAACAGGGATCAAGGAGCATTCAGAGATGAAGGGCAGAAAGGGCAGATGGGCACTAATAGCTCACTTGCACATTCTATGCTATTGTGCAAAATTTGTCTCCTCCTTAAAAGCAACATAATTTCAAACATGTAGATTTGCTGCTTCCATCTATGGATATCAAAAGAATAATGACAAACTTGAAGTATTAGATGACCACCTCTCTGTGAAAATTAAGCGTTATAAATTTAAATGTATTAAAATTCAATGAGACGCTTAAAGGAAAAACACAAGGATCTATTTAACGCTAATTATGTTAAAGTTCAGTCTAAATTAGTAAAAGCCTCACCACTGAGTAGAGATGTAGATTCCTAGGACAGAATAGCTTATGTTAAAAATAGCACAGTCTCTAAACTTGGGTGTCTATACAGTGGTTTGGCTACATATATAGAAGTACAGATACCTGAATGACACAACACTTTACACATTTACCAAATGTTCCCTGACAGCTTCATCTAGATGTAAGAGTATCAGAGTGCAAGAATATCACAAAGGACTTCAAGGATCAGAATACCACCTGCTTCCAAATACTCATCACCCATGTTAAAGGTATGAACTTCCTCCTTAAGGTCTAAAAAAAAAATATATATAACTTGGATCAAGACAGGGATTCTTAGCTAGGTCACCTCTTATGTGAAAAAGATATGAAATCTTACCTATGTGTTTTGGAAAGTAATACCTGAGTGAAAGTTTTCTGTTTCTTCAAGCTGGAACTTTAAAATCAAAATATAGAAAGATTTCAGCAGACTTAACCTTCTGAATAACTGATATATAGGGACTCAGGAAAACAGGGGCTCCCTTTCTAAATATACACATTTTAATAAAAGAAGAAATAGATGGGAAGACTGAGCAAATGAAAAATGGGAGAGATATCCTTGGGGGATAAAATAGATTTGAGCAATATGTGTAAATACATCACAGATGGTACCTGTCTCCAACTAGGATTCAACATATTTCATCCAAGAATGCTGCTGGAGGGACCACAGGACAAAATCTTCCTTCACGTATGTCATTGGGCCTAGGTCCAAATTCTCGTTGGAAGGAACCAGAAGAATAACAACTGTGATGGATGGTCATATCCTATTAGACTCGCTTATTTCATTCCTGAATGATCCCTTTAAAGACACTCGAGAGGTGAAGACAGAAAAACTACTGTACTTTTGATGGCAGCAATTAGGATTGCTTATACATAGAAGGATTAACTTCCCTACCTTCTCCCCATCGTCGAAAAAAATACCAGATGCCCTAGTGATGAATAAAAGTATTTTATCAGTTCAGATTGCCAGAAGTGAGGCCAGAAAAGATGTCATTCCTTATTTATTCAAAGAACAAAAATTGATGAGCTAGTAAATGAGACACACTGAATGTTACTGGATAAGGAGGGATAACAGGGAAATCTTTCCCTCTTTATATCTGCATGTGACTACATGGACATCTGTAGATGGAGTTCTCACTTTCTAAGGACAACTGCAAATCTGCATTACTGCCTGGGAACAGCACTAATAATTTATACCTTGCACAACTGCTCTAAACATTTGGGGTTTTAGTTGCCTATATGAAAATTCCTTCATTTAAAAAACTGCAGAGTTAGAAGCATGAAAACAAGGAAGAGGTATCCCAGTGCTTTCTTTTTGTTGAGGGAGGAAGGGCTTGTAATTTTTAAGAATTTTGAACAACAGAAAACCTGCAAGAGATCACACAGTGAATGTATAGCACCAATTCTGTTACAAATTCTGCTAGCATAAGGGTTTCGAATGCACTCCTCTAACCTTCTTGAGTAATTCGCAACACTGAAAAAGAATAAAGAAGTGTGAATGAAGTCAGCTACAGCTTGCTGCTCCCCAACTTGCTGTACAACGGCTGCATGGACCACAGAAGTGGTCAGAAGGATTAAGACTGTCCAGAAATACTACACACCTCCCATCAACAGCACTTTTCTTACTTCGAAAGTCATATGCATCACATATTTGTGCAGAACAACAGAGCGGGGGTTGTGTCGGGAGAGCAAGGTAGTGCCAGATGTTTGGGAGAGGTGAAGCAGAAACTATACATGGACTCAGTAAAAATTAAAAAGGGCCTAGTTTTCTGTAATCTCATAGTCTGTGTGGGATGCCAGGACACACCGGGTGTCCAGGAAACATTAGCTTTGCCTCTGTAAGTAAATAAATCTAAGATATGATATTGTGTTCTTATTATCTTACATCTCTGCTCAAAAACATATTCTGCAAGAGCACTACACAGAGTAAATAAAACAGCCTAAGATGAATTATTCATCATGTATCTGTATCTACTCATTATTCCTATAAAAGAAAAATAACTCACTTCCAGTCCAAAAACTGTCTGTCTGCTCATAAGTTGTGACAATATTATTTTTGCTTTCCCCTTCAAATCACAAGAAAGATTGTGTATCAATCTGCAGCAGAGGCTAGAGCCATATCAGGAATGGAGTGTGACATCTTTTTTATACTCTAAACCAGGACCAAAACCACAGATAAATGGATTCAGCTACCAAGGGGCTGGACTACCTTACATACGAAAGAAGAAAACTCAACTCCAAGCAAAATTTATCTCCTTTATCCCTTGAAATCCTGCCATACAAGCACACCTACAGAACTGACAGCAGTTCACCGCAGAAGCTTGTGGCTCCTGGCAGGTCCTCAGGGCCCTGAGGACCATGATCTCCTGCCCCTGCCATGCTAACACCTCCCTGTGTAAGCACGGCTACCATGAGGGCATTGCTAGCAAAGCCTACTGATGACTCCTACATTTCTTTTACGCAGATCTCCTTCGGCCAACCAATTCAGAAAGACCCTACACAAACCTTCCTTCAGCCGGTGCATCCCGAATTCTACGGTGATTTGGGCGCAGTAGACCTCCCGGATTTGAACACCACCTCCACAAAGGCCAACATGCGTGTGATGGCGAGGGTCCTGCTGGTCAAGGAGGAGAGACACCTGGCAAGCTTTCCATTCAGAAGTTCTCCAGGCAAACCTTTGGAAACAAAAGAGACCAGGTAAAGCAAGTTTTTGAAAAGACTATGAGTGAGAGAGTGGTACTTGATTAGATGACAAAATACAATTGGTTTCATCTTTATAGCATCGCTTCCCAGTTCAAAACAGGGAATATGTTCTGAAACGTTTTGAATGTTAAATTTACAAAGGTTAAGTATTTGTTATTTGTCTGGAGTACTTGTGTAAAATTTTTCACCCAGCACTAATCTCCGAAGCATTCCGAAACACTAAATCATCCTGACAAACCCTTTGTGCCGGGTGCAAAGAGGGAATGAAGATTAAGAGGTTCGATTAAGTGCAAAAACTAGTTTTCAAACATGTGGCTCAAACCACTAAACCGCCTCTCTCTGCCAAGAGCTGAACACCTCACTCTGAAATGCACTTAATAGCTAAAGCCCCACATACATCACCAGAGCTCCAAGCACTGGGCAGCTCTTCTCCAGGTGACAGCTTTATAAACGCCCAGGGTGCTACCGACTCCTACAAGGGACTGGCTGAAGTAACTGAGTTCTCTCATTTTGGTTTCCAGAAGCTGTGATACAAAGCAAGCTATAGATAAAAATATTTTCATTGTATATTCGCTTCACACCTACAGAGCATTAATGATTTTCAGGGAAGGATAACACAGATATGGGAATGCTGCACAGACAGTAGTCATTGGTATGAACCAGCTTAGATGCCGGGAAGTTCTTAAAACTATAGGGAAAATGGTACTGTGTATCAGCGCAAAGCAAATATTACTTGCCCATAATGTCTGAAAATGCAGAGCATGTTTCTAATTCAACAGTTTTCACAGGCATAATTCATTTTGATTCACAGGTCATAGTATCAGTGCAGTAAGTAAGAAATGGAAGTCTTACTCCAGCATCCCGAACACAAACCTTAGGCAACATTGCTTTTATAACCAATCTGTTCAAACTTCTGCTGCTTTATTCCTTTGCTCCTCTCAATTTCATAGTTTACTTTTTCCATACAATTTTGGTTAGTTTTGTGTAATGTAAACGATGTAAAGTAATTTCCTTCTTTTACCCTCAAGATAAACGCTCTCTCCTCTTAGGGCAGATTCACGGTTGTTAAAGCTACTTACGTTTGTTAACCTGCCGACTGATCACTGTCTGCTCAAAAGCAATGGGGCACCTCAGCAGAAAACACTTCCACATTGTAATTCTGCGTATTCTCCATAGCAAGTACCTGCTCCTGACTACAGCTGTGGCACAGAAATATGCATCTCAAAATTATATGGCAAATAAATACGTTACCTTGCCTGAGCACACATCAATGTCCTCTTAACTTCTTACATTGTAAATATGTGCATAAGAATGATTTCTAGCCACAAAGCACTTATGAATTTTGTAACGTGCTTGTGGGAAATGTTTGTGAGTACTGCCAATTACCTTTAATTTACGGGTACTTTTCAGGTGAGCTGTCGTGCTCTCTTAAATAATATACAGTATCATGTGCAAATGTGGATTCACTCACAGGGTTTATTACCAACAGAGAAAACAATAAAGAACACACCTTTCACATGACAAGCATGAAATACCTGTACTCACACAACATATAAAGCACAGCCATGAATTTTTTCTTCTAGTACTTCATTCTGGCAATTCCTAATTGCATTTCTTGGCCCTGCAGTGTTAAATGCAGCCTTGCTCTTATAATAAAGGCAATGAAAATTGCTCTTCATCAAACATCAGGTGAAGAGCATTCCTCCTCCTCACCACTTCAGGACATTGTGCTCTTCAGGTATACACTTTCAAAACTAGAAGCTTAAATATAGAACACACACACACCTTTCTGTAGCCACGGAAACAGTCGGTTTAGGGAAGTATTTCTTAAAAGAATAAACGGCTAAAGAAAAAGTCATCGTCAGTATCTGGCTTAGGTAGTCAGCCATGACCTCTGGATCCTAAAGAGTCATTTGCAGAGGTGTGAGAGCAGCTGCTTCTCCTATTCAGCGTGAGCTGTGGGAGTTAACACCTATGAAAACTGGGCTAGCGGTGATTAAAATTATGCAAAATAACTAAATCTGAGCTCAGAGATAATTAAATTTCATCAGTCCCTGAATCTTTAAAAAAAAAAAAATCACTTTAGATATGTAAAGTGGATACTGTGCTATGTGGCAGATCAGTCTTTAACGAGCAGCTCTCGGGTGCTCCGGCCAGCGTCTGTGAGCAGCTTAAAGCCATCAGCCCATTTTGCTCTTTCCCAGCTGGACGTGCTCTCAGCTGTCCAGAGTTTTCTGGTAACAAACCCTGACCCCTGAGCATTAGTTGTTTGAAAGTGCACATTTTCACAGCCATTAACAAGCCCGCTGCAGCAGGAGCGTATCCAAGGGATTGCTGTCCCACCGAGCGGGAAACCTCACGTGAGACCTTTCCAGTGGACGCCGTGACCGCCAGCAGCTTCGAGCCAGACTCTCTGCGGGGTTTTAAGCAGCGCGGCCGATACTGGGTATTAGTTTGCCCATCTATGGTCTACACTAAAGACAAGGAGAATTAGCATTACTTAAAGAAGAGAAACTAACTGTATAATCTCTACTTAAATTTAATCAGAAGCTTGTTAATAGCCATAGAGAGACAACTGGCTGGCAAACACCTGAGGGTTTTTTTGTTGCTTTGGCAGCCTCAAGCCAATATTTGCATTATTAACAATATCCACAGTGGTTGTACCACACAATTGTGATTTCTCCAACTGAATAAAGATGACCAAAGCCACTTTGGATGTTCTGTTGCTAGAGCAGACCATACCAGAGATTCACCGTACCAGCGTTAAAGGGGTCCATGCCACCCAGCCGCCTTGTTCTCTGTTCCCAAAAGGTAGTGAGTGTGATAATTCAGCAGTTGGAAGGAACATTATACGTTTGGATCAAAGTTCGTCAGCTCCAGTGTACTCTTAAGATACCTATGCCAAAACCTGCTGCTGACAACAATTTCAAATGCCAATAGATTTAACATCTCATTTTAACTCCTACAAATATCTAGTTAGATTGACACAAATTCAACATAATTACAGTCCTAGCTGTGACCCATGCTTATCTACAGACGTATTTCTATAGCTAAAAAAAATCTCAGCCTTCCCCTTTGGTTTCCTAATAGGTTTGTTACAGTTTTTGATAATAATGTTTGTGTAAGAGGAGGTCTAGTTACTTCCAAAGGCTGACAGACCCCATTGCCAATGGCTAGAGGGCTGGCTAGATCATGTCCCAAATGAGGACCTCCAGAATTCAGAGAGTTAAATCAGTCTGCTTAAGGAAACAGGCAAGCAAAAACTACTACTTTAGAAACATTAAAGTAAGCGCTTGGTGTATCCCAAGTGCAGTCACGGGAGAAGCGTCCACCATGGAGCTGCAGAACCAAAGCTTCGCCATGGATGGAGCTGAGGGGAGGCAATAAAGCTGCCCAGCAGTTCCAAGGCCATTGTTGTGTGCTCAAGATCAGTGAAGGTCAAAGGGCCGAAGAGTAGAGTTGCTACAACTCCCAAAGCGTCACTCCAGCCACCTACCAGCACGGCTCACTGAATTTCCTTTCAAGTCTCTTCTACTTCGCACTAATGCTTGATCTTTAATTGGGACACATAATGGGCCTCATTTACAAAGTGATACCATCACACCCGTATCTCAGCAGTAACCTCAAACCTTTTGAAAAAATCAGGTCTTAAAACTTTCTCATTTTCCATCATTTAACTTCTGAAAAGCTTTGAATTTCCAACAAAGCAAAGAGGGGTTTTTTCTTCTAAATCCCTGTCTTGTAACATAGCAACCACAACCAAAATGAAAGATTTAAAGACATAATCATAATTCTGGAAAATCTATCTATTCCCAGTGAACATGAAAGCTACACATCAAGGATAAAAATGATATAATACATTGTTTTAAAACTGATGACTCAGTGACAGCTATGCAGCAAATAAGCACTCAATATCTTTCCAATTTATAGTAACCTCTTGGTCTCTTTAGTCTATAGGACTTAGGCTCTTAGCGCTTACACGAGTTTTATACCTGTATATACCCACTGACTTTAACTGAACTAAACCAAATTTATATCACAATAAAGTAGAATCACCTCCTATGTATTTAAGCTTTTTAAGAGCTTAATCTAATCCCTTCAGAACAACCAACCAAAAGTAAAACAAAGCACAAAGCTCTGGAGTCCTACATGCAGTTAAACTGTTTTATTTTCTTGCATTTAAAATATTGATCAAAGAAGTTATTGTAAACTTCAGCCATAAAATTAAAAAGACTTCCCATTTAACAGAAAATTTGCACTAAATGCCATGTACCCATGATGGGACCTCCAACTTGTAGCCTCATAGTGGCTACACTGGACCCTTTTGAGGTTGATGCTATTTTTTCCCCCCCTCTGGATCCTTTTAGGAGGCTGGAATATAACTTCACCCATCTTGCCATGCTGCATAGAGCTCTGCAAGTGCTGCCTCTTGAGCTGCTGCTTTTGTGTGTCGGTGGATGCGCCTTCATTCAGTTATGGGGTGCTCGCTGTCCCTGCATTAAAAAACAACCTCTACGGAACCCTCTTCCTTCCTCTGCTCAGATACTTGCCCTCTTTCTGGTCTGTGTCCTCACCCGTTCTCTTTGCCCTGCCTGGAACATGCTTTGGAAAATTCTTGCCTGAAGAACAAAGCTAAAAGAAAGGCTACTTGTCTTAAATCAACAAAAAAAACAGCAAAGAGCATATTTCCAGGAACTGGGAAAGTAAAGAGGACTCTCATCTTAAAATATGCTAAGACTAATCTGATTAGGCAAACACAAGTCAGAACAAACCAACAGTTTGTGTTGAGACCTAACAAATGAAGGAGAGAGACGGTTATTGCTGATAGTGAAATCTCATTAAATTCATCATCTTCTTGTAAGGGGAAGAAAGAAAAGATAACTGTATGGTAAGCCTCAGAAAAGCCACAGATGAGGTAGCAAATATATAACGGGAAAAGGACATAATCTTTCTAGGTATTACACTGTAGAGAGAACAAACTCAAATAAGGAGAAGAGGAGCATCAAAGACTTCTTACATTGTTTCATAAAGATTAACACTACATTCCTCTATGGCTGAGAGCTACTGCTTTCCAGTCTGAGGTACATCCAGTATCTTGGTCATCAATTCCCAAACACCACCACCAAACCACCATCCTGTAAACGATAACACGGACTGATAACACCCTTCACTAGCTGCTGATGCTTAAATAACATACTTAACAATATTTGACTTCTGTACGTTAATACAAAATTCTGGTCCGCACAGCCTTACGCCCAGCAGACCCACAGCACATACTGCAACGCTACAGCTTTTCGCTCCTGCTCGCTTCTGCAGTATTGAATGGTCAAATCAAAATCTATTAACCAGGTGCTACTGTAAAATTCTCCTCAACACTGCATAGTGTGAGTAGGTCATAGCCCACCTCCTGCATTTTGAGTTATTACATCCCTAAAATAACTAAGTACTAGAGTTTTGGTGTTGGTTTTTTTTTGGTGGTTGGTTTGTTTTGATCTGGTGTGTTTGCATATTTTTTTTTTCCCAGTATTTTCAGTGGCTCTATTAGTCTGTAAATCTAATGTTATTTTTCTGTCTCAGTCTATTAGGCAGTTTATCCCAGCTCACACTGAAGGAGTGCAGGTATGGCAGAATGGGGAAAGTTAAGATTTCACAGGCTCATGAAACATGGCTATACACCATAAGGACAAGTTTCTTTCTATAGCAAGAGTGACACCTCCAGAAAATGATCAGTATTATGCAGGTTCTCACGTTGCAGGCTCTCCTGGCTCTACACCAAGCCCCTACAACCCTTTGCACTTTAATACAGCGCAATGTCAAAAAGTAGAAGTGAGAAACTAGGGACAGACACATGTCTGTTCTCTCTCTGATTAACCACCAGCCGGTCTAACCCCCGTCAGGTGTCACCTGCACCCACGCTCCCGTACAAAATCAGCGAGACAATGTGTTAATCTATTGTCTTTAAAATTGATGTGCATTTGGGCAGGAGCAAAAAATCACTCTGTAAGAGCGTTTTTGTAGGATGTAATCAAGCAATAGAATTTTTTTTATATCCTTTCTCTCTTCTGCTAGCAGGGTGCATAAAAATGATCAGCATTTGATTTTGAATGAACTCAGCGATACAGAGACACTTTTACAGGTTACGCCTTCCTAAGAAATGTATCTTGCAAAGACTTTATCAAAGGTTTTGGCAGTATCTGGCAAAGCCCCAGAAACTCATGACTTGAGCACTGAGCAGACCTCCTATTTAACAAACGTATTCACAGACTGGGAGATTTGTCTGCATGCATATAAAATTTTATCAATCTTGAAGCATTTTGCAGTCAATCTCAGAACATGTCACATGAAAAATTAAGCAGTATTTTCTTTTTCTTTGCCAAGCAAACTAGCAACCCCCTGCGCTAGCCTGGCCAAGCAGAACGGCGTGGATTTGAAGACCAGAAAGGCAAGATCCTGACCTTCCGTCAGAACAGTTTCCCATAAACCAAGTGAGCACTCAGGGACTGTAAAGTTTCCCACTTCAGGAAACACCTGTAGGGAAGCTGAGTCCAAGCAATCACCTCTGATCAGTTCCCATCTTCCTCAAGGAGGACTGGAATTTTTTTTATGGGGAGATGAAGTGGAATCACTAAATCTTATGTAAAAATTACAGTTTCTAAACCAATAAAAGCACAAGCATGGAGACCTGTCCAGTCTCTGTGCAGCTGAGGAAATTCTCCAAAATAGCAATCAGTACAAAAGCCCACCTGGAGGAAAAGAATATCTGCTCTTGATTTTTAAAATATAAACTGTAGCGGGTGTAATTTAAAATTATTTCAGTGTAATTATTGTAATAGCAATAACAATAATAGCAATTACAAGAATATTACTAACCATAAATAATACCACTAATCATAGTTAAGAATGATCAAATCAATGATCATTTAGATTCAGAGAGAAAGCATGACATGCAACCTGGTCCACACACAGGCACTGTGAGGAGAAGCTTGACTCTACACACCAGGCGTCAAACCGGGGCTTCTTCACATCGCAAAAGCAGGCTAAAAGCACCGGCTGTACCTGGGACAAGGCTGCAGCAGCTCCTTCCCTCCGGCACTGCACGCTTCCCTCTCCTCCAGCTCCGGGCACGGCTTCCCGGCCCCCACGGCCACGCTCCGCACGCCACGGCGCCGGCTCCGAAACCCTGGGGAGAGGTGTCCCCAGCCACAGGTCTGCGAGCAGGGGCTCCATGAGGACCACTCCGTCGTCTCGCAGTCTTCAGCGATGACACAGGACCTGAAGGTCAACGGCACGGGGTCTTGCACGCAGAGGCTGCAATAAGAATACAGGAAAACAGCTGAGCTGAGGAGGTCTTGCTTAAGAAACTTCTTTGTTTTCAAACCAAAGGCCCAAAATCACAGAATCACAGAATGTCAGGGATTGGAAGGGACCTCAAAAGCTCATCCAGTCCAATCCCCCCGCCGGAGCAGGAACACCCAGATGAGGCTACACAGGAAGGTGTCCAGGCAGGTCTTGAATGCCTCCAGAGTCAGAGACTCCACAACCTCCCTGGGCAGCCTGGGCCAGTGTCTGTCACCCTCGCTGAGAAGAAGTTTCTTCTCAGATTTAAGTGGAACCTTTTGTGGTCCAGTTTGAACCCATTAACCCTTGTCCTACCATTGTTTATCACCGAGAAGAGCCTGGCTCCATCCTCCTGACACTCATCCTTTATATATCTGTAAACGTTAATGAGGTCACCCTTCAGTCTCCTCCAGCTCCAGAGCCCCAGCTCCCTCAGCCTTTCCTCACACGGGAGATGCTCCACTCCCTTCAGCATCTTTGTTGCCCTGTGCTGGACTCTCTCCAGCAGTTCCCTGTCCTGCTGGAACTGAGGGGCCCAGAACTGGACACAATATTCCAGATGTGGTCTCACTGGGGCAGAGTGGAGGGGAAGGAGAACCTCTCTCAACCTACTGACCACCCCCCTTCTGATACACCCGAGGATGCCATTGGCCTTCCTGGCCACAAGGGCACAGTGCTGGCTCAT
The DNA here is from genome assembly GCF_036013475.1 of Columba livia. Taxonomy (NCBI): domain Eukaryota; kingdom Metazoa; phylum Chordata; class Aves; order Columbiformes; family Columbidae; genus Columba; species Columba livia. Next base: position 6,652,440 of record NC_088608.1, read on the forward strand.
GGTCACCGTAAGTCAGGGTCTAGCCTCAGACTAGAAGAAATCCACAGTCACTTGGGGTAAATCAGATCTGCATCAACACCAGCACAATGAAAGGAAGAGGAGCTGTAACGCAGTGCACGTAATGCATTTCCAGGGAATTTTGGGTGCAATCTTCCATGCCAAGCAGTTTGCAAATAATATACATCATTTATTTCAAGTCAAAGCAGATGGAAAAGGCTCCTGTGAAGTTAGAATTTTACAGTTTATCCAGGATGGAAAATAAAAGCCAAACCCAGGAGAAATGTTGCCACCGGGAACCATTCCCATTACCCCGTGCACAGGACTTGCTGCCCACCATCCATCCAGGTGTGAGCATGTCCTGCAGAGCAACTCGGCTCTTTGTAAAAATAAGTAGTCTCACAGTCATAAACAAATGCTGTCAAGCAAGATTCAGAGGGTTTCCAAACCTGACAAACCATCAAAGACTGTGGAATGCGGAGAAGAAACCTTCCTCATCTCTCAAAAACCCTGGAGAGCTGAGGTAGCAGCGCGGGAAAGGATATACCCTAAGGTACTGAGGCACCTACGAGCAGAGACATCACTGGAGCACCATAAAGGATGGGACGGGGCAAAGAAAAAAGGATGAAACCCATTAAAAAAAAAAGGGTCACCAGGAGAAAAGGAATGAAGAATTTCCATCTGGTGTCATACTGATTGTGCAAACTGGTCTCTGAAATTAAGACCATATATGAACTCAGTGTGAACCCTCCCTAAATTTGTCTTCTCCAGCCTCCAGTTGCTCATGGTCAGGCTTTTGCCAACTGTAAGGAGTAAATGCATGTAACACTTAAAAGGTGTGAAATCCAGAGCTGCTGCCAGGGAACCAGCCATTACCTCACCTGGTGTTACTTACAGAGCAGTTTGACTAACCTGACTTTCTCTAAATAAAATAGATCAGGGCAATCATTTCAGGATTGCAGGACAGTCTCATAGGGGGAGCAGAGAAGATAAAGAACACTTACTCACTTCTCCTCCAGTCTAGAAATTGGTCCTGTTTTCACAAAGGTCAATAGGAATATTCCCACTGATCAAGTTTGACTAGACCCTCAAGTACCAGCAAAATACAGCATTTAGTGGCTTAATTTTATACTTCAAACTAAAAAAAGTGTAACAACTTTTTGCCTTAGCTTCTTCACCTAGAAGAAAACTCAATCTCACAGGTGCCGTGACTATGAATGTACTGAATTTAACAGATTTATAAAGTAGAAACAGCTTGTGATATAGCCCCCTCGAAATAAAATTATTCTTGCTTAAAACTCAAAAAGATTTCTCATTCTCTATTATATGTCAAATGCAACTGATTGCAAAGCTGTGTCTGGTACAATGTATCAATAATACTGAACTAAAGTAATAATCATCATATCTGTACTTACTAGCCCCGGTATTGTGAGTCTTGTTTGGAACATTTGGTTAGGTCACATGAATGGTAACTTTATTTCCCTTTTAATACTTGTTCAACAGTTATCAGATGAGCCACCCTTGCCACAATATTAACAAGAATTGCTGATTTTTAGTAGATAAAATAGCAGCACATACAAATCACCATCCTAACTGATTGTGCAAGAACACTAGAGTTTGTCTAAGAATGCAGCACAGAGAGTAACCAATCTCACATGATGAAGAGTGAGCAAGACTTCAGACACCAGTACAAAAACCCATTTTTGGGTTTGCACCACTGCAAAGGAGGCTTAAGTCTGGCCTGATCTTTACCGAAATACCAAACAAAACAAAGCCTTTAAAAATCCGGTTTGGGGTCGTCTTTAAAATTAATATTGCTAGACCCAGTTCTCAGTGAGACAACACCTACCATAGCTCTCTTAATGGATTCAAAGCTATGCCAACACTCTGGCCACAACAGATATTGCTGCCCTCCAATCTCCCTTGTTATTTGCAGAAGCCTTTCAAGTATGCAAGGACGGAATAGCTGTTTCTTTCCCTGAAAATTTCTCCACTGTTCCTACTGCATAAGGCGAAAGAGATAACTTTGTTGACCTTAAGGTGAATGAGAAGCAGAGCTGGTAATTTCCACCCTTCTGCTCGCATAGATGTTTTTGAGGGAGAATTACATGCAGTCGCCTAACAGAAAGCAAACGTAATTAACTTGTACCTACTCATTCAGAGCATCAGAGTCGAATTAATTGTGACACTGAGCAACACAAAGACAAATGTAAAAACACGCTTTTGCATGAAATCCAGACAGAGTCTTTCATGTCGCAGATGTATTTAGGACAATCTAATACAGATAAAGCCCAGACATACAAGACACACACTGATCTGAGGCTGCAAACCAGACGTGCGTTTGAGCTGCTGCGGCTGCAAGTGAACCAGCAGGGAGAGGAAGGAGGTCTGGGGACGGGAGATACTACACAAACCCTGGTTTTAAACTGACTTTCCATGTATTCTCGCATCAGTTTAAATACTCCTCTTAGGAGTCAATCACATCACTTTGACTTAGCAGGGTATTTATGTGATTGATGCATTTTTCCTATGTTACATGCTTGGACTGACAGTGTAAAACTACAGGAATTGTTTCACAACCTATATTACGTTGCCTGCGGTATAAGATGGATCAGCTAGTTAGCTAGCAGACTCAAAAAAAAACCAATAACCCACACTAAACCAAAAGAAACCTACTCATGCCTCTTTTACTTACATAGTCCTAGAGCTACAAGCAGAAAAACAAGAAGTGGAAGAAAAGCTGCCCCATGTCCAGCTCCTACTGTGACAGAGTAACTTCAGGCTGCTGCCAATGGAGCAGAGCTGCTCTTCTCCATCGCCAGCCACACTCTCCACGATGAGATACAGGAATTGTGGAGCTCCAAGCTGAACCACATCACCTTTCTGTTCTGGATAAAAAGGAACTCACCAAAAAAGTAGTAAATTTTCCAACAGCTCAGTTACATCCATGCTACATGCTGTACAGTTACATAGCCATCACATCCACTGCCAGGAAACGAGTGGAAATACGTCTAATCGGCAAGAAAAAGGAGCAATACCATCAGGGAGAAGTGCATCATGAGAGCGGGTTGGGCACAGCACAGAAAAGATCCCTGATTTTCTTTTCCATTTCTCAGGGTTTAAAATAAAAGGTGGATGCATTTTCTTCTTAGAGGACAGGTAGTTATTGTTGAATCTCTTACGCTGAAAGAATCTCCAAAAGAATTTCAGACACATGACGAGGATTTCACCAAGCGTAGGCTGCTGGTACGGACGGCATCACCAGGAGGACACGGCACCGCTGCAGCAGCCTGAGAAGTGCCAAAGCTGCCCAGGGAACACATGCTCGAATCCACGCTGTGCAATGCAAGAAAATCCTGAAGCGAGATAAGCTACACCAGCAACAACACATTTTCACTTTTTCCCTTTTTCTAAAGTCGTCTCCTACACTGTTATCAATGACCCAACCTTACAGGCTGCTGGAATCAACACTACCTAGTAATATTAAAGTCTAATGATGGATACAGTCTTGCCATGTTTCTAACAGCATCCAAACACTTTTTCCCCTTCGGAAACTGGCAATCGGTGCTAACAGGCATATTTTCAAGGATTCATAACGGATTTTACAGCCCTCGAGGGCTGCCAGGGCTATTTTGGATACTGGCAATACCGTATATTCATCCTGTGCAGCGGAGGCTTCTTGGGCAGCAGGAACACCAGCCCCTTCTGCACCAGGATGGAGAGGAAGATGAGGAACATTTGCCTCCCATACAGCCGACCAAAGGGAGAGGGAGCTAGGAGTCCTATGAGCAAAATAAATACAGGGATTTAATGCCAAGGATGTCTACATTTTGGTGTCTCCAAAACTTAATGCACCAGATCTTCTCTTTCTAAAAGTGTTACTCTTATGGAAATCACTGTTCATCTGTATTTTCTATAAAAGTAAAATAAATGAGAGACAAAACTAAAAAAACCCACACACAAAAATAAAATCTCCTTCTTGTCCAACAGCTGAGGGATTTGTTTTCAAGCCTGAGCACCAAGGCTTGATTCCTGTATTCGCTGAACACACATCTCCTCTTCCAGATCACAGTCATAGCCATCAAATAGCATATTACAGCATAGCATTACTGCAAACTTCTATATTCATCCAGAAAACAGGAGAATGTCAACACTAGAAACTGCAAATAATTTTTTCTAAAAACATACAACAGCACAGTGGCCAAGTGCAATCCACTAGGAAACGGATAATGGAAATTCAAATTACAGAGGCAAACAGAAGAGCTGAATGCTGCTCTACCTCAGCCTTGATGGATGGGTTATCCCTTGACTGAGCTCGACCTGAATTTTCACTTACAAAGGGAAAGTAAACAGAAACCCAAATCCAACTCTATCGTATCATTGTTGTCATCTTACATGTAGAATGAAGAGTTTAAGAATTATGTACCTAAAAAGACTCCTAATCCAAATAATAATAGTAATTAAAAAACAAAGCCTGAAAGTGTTTGCTCCTGACTTTGAATTCTCAGTATACTTAGTAAGCACGCTCATCAGGTTAGAAAATCAGGTTAAATTTATTTAGGATTTCAGCACATAGCTATGGGCACTCATGCCACTAAACTACAATTTAATGTCTAACCTAAATAATTTTTGTCTAAAAAAAAAAGGAATACGAGTGCCTTTGTCTCACTATTCAATAGATTTTTAATAACTATAACACGACAGAAAAACAAAAGGAGAAGTTCTAGCAGACAGAGATCTGGCAACTTCTTCAGAGGTTTGTTTTTCTTTTTTATGTATAGAAATGCTTATGTTTGGATTTGTTACTGGATATGGATTTTAAGCAAAATCAAAACTTTTTCATGAAATAGAGTGAAATCTGAGTACTATCTGAAACTGAAACAGAATGACAAAAAAAATCCAGCTTTTTACAAGTCTTTAAAAGCTTCAAATCAGATCCATAAAATCATTCTATATTGATGCTATTCCTTCTATTATCACAAATATGATGAAGTTTCTACACCAAAATTGTTTCTGAGCAGAAAGGAAGCCGTCTCAAGGTCTATTGATGTTCTGCTGTACAATTGTCTTCAAGTGTTTTCAGAAAGGCCTGTCCCTCCCTTTCCTCTTCCTTTCTCCCTTTTCCTTTTACTTTGACAAATGTAGAACCTCAAAACCGAAAAATATTTCATCAAAAAGATTCCCCAGCTCCATCTCCCTGAGAGAACACGTCCAATCTTCCACATGCTTGAACTCCTCTCTAAGTAATTTCTGTTTACTATTTTCACCTTCAAATATCGCTGGCATTTTCGCTTGCACATTTAAGTCTGGTACAGACACACAGTTCCTCATAGGACCAATTATTTACATTAAAAAATATTTCCCTTATAATGCAAACAATTCTGCAGGGTCACTGTAAAACCAGAGGATCCTTTTGTCAGGGTTCCACAGCAGAACTCAAGCACCAGTGAAAAACTGGAAACAAATATCAGGCACATTTCCCGCTGCTTCTCCCCATTTCACAAGAGAAAGGACGCCCCACCTGCCATTCCCATCAATCGCAAACTCGTTAGTGTAGAGGCCAAAATGAACATCCTGCCAGTAATCCAGCATCTGTAAGAAGTGAATGCATTCAATCTTTTAGTCTTTACAAAACAGACTGCACCCAAGCGCACCAAAATCCAATTTTTGGCAAAAGATGGTGCCCAACATCCCCTCCCATCAGTGCAAGCAATGTCTGCTGCTCACCAGCTGCTCCACGGCCCTGAGATTATACACCAGTAAATTAAACAACTCTGGTAATAAATTAGGCGTCCTTGCCATCCCTTTATAAACGAGGAGGCAAGATGAGCACATGGTTCCTCTCCTCACACGGCCTTCAAGTGGCGGTGGCGGGAGAAGCGTGGCAGCAAGGCCCCACCATTGAAGCCCGTCTGGGGATATTCCTCTCTCTTGCCTCTTTTTTCCAGAAATTTAATTCGTATCTTACATCGGTACTTACTCCAAAATAAGAAACGTCAGCCAGGAAAATGAAAAAATCAGAAATAAGGCGCTACTTCCCAGTTTTACAGCAGAGGCCTGGCTGCCTGCCAAACCCAGCTACAGGGTTATGCAAATGCATTTACTCTTCTTTATCAGGAGACAAAATATCTTCAGTCTTGTAAAGCGACATCTGCAAGATCGGGTCAATTCTCCGTAAGAGTGGCAGCAAATACGTTGCACAACAGAATGGAAGGACATTACCGGGGGATGCTTAAAGGGAGTTGTTGTCAGGGGTGTTTGGTACCAGTGACGCTGCAGCCCTGGAATTAAACACAGGCTGGATTTTAGGCTGGGTTTTTAGGTTTGGATTTTGGGTTTCCCAATTAAAGCTGAATTGTTACAATTAATAACAAGGTTTAAAATAATGGAGAAAGTAACAGCATGTGGCTATTGGGACACTGTAAAATGACATGACCTTTTGTCCTCTATGCAATCAATGGGCTTTCCTCTTGCATTTGGAGTGAGAGTAAGGGATGGGTCAGCCTCGGGTCTTTGCAGTAAATCTGAGACACAGTCTCAGCAGAAAAAGTCTGCCAGGAGGTGGCTAATGGAGTCGTACAGTCTGAAAAATAGGGCTAGATCAGGGAAAAATAAAAAGGCACCAAAAACACAGAAAAGAGCAAGGAAAAAGACAGCTCGATCAGGGGTAGAGTTACTAAAACTAAAGCTCCTGGGATCCTCTGCATTGTCATCAAAAATTTCCATGTATAACTCACACAGTAGCACAAGCAAGAGAAAATATTTATAAAAACAATGGCTTCCACTCCCCCTTCTTACAGCGAATATAGCAGTGAATGAGAGAAATTTTAACAAAGTCAGGATCCCCGTCGCAGAGCCTCTGATAAGGAATGAGATACAAGAGGCAGAACAGCTAACAAGTGTTAGCAGACATAAACCTGCTGCTGGTCACACAGCAGCATAAATCACAAGTGACTCCATTAAAGTCAAGCAGCTACATGAGCATAAAATCTGTATGTTTAGAATCAGCATATATTTAGAGACAGCTAATAAAGTCAAGATGTTAGAAACTGCTGGAACAGTTCACAAAGCTTGACTTCTTTCCAACCACTAAAAAAAACCCCATACATTGTTAAAGGTGTAATAGGAGGGGGTAAGAAAAAGGCCAGAATGTATATTTTCACCTCAGTGTGTGTGCAAAACCACTGCAGATATAACCAGGGATAGAGAATTGGACATAAAATAACCCCTTCTCTCTGCCATTTGAGTCTGTGCAGGTGCCAGGAGCTATAGATTACCAAGAAACAAATTGATTTCTGCAGAATTCAGGAGCAGGATTTTTCAAGAACTTCTAATATCCTTGAAAAACAGAACACAAGAAGTTCTCCAGAAATCTTGACTTTCTTAGAGCTCAATCAGTTTCTCAGTCTTCTACAGCTCCTGGCACCTGCCCAAACCCAACTTGAAGTCAAATGGCACAGCCTAGATAGCTTAAATTTAAATGCGAGAAACTGAGATAACCTATCTTTCCACTATTTGCTGCACATTACCGTAACCTTCACATTTGAATTACAGCAAAATGATCTATACAGACTAAGAGAGATTGTTACATAAAACCCATGAGGACAAGAAAGAAAAGCAAGTCGCATATCTAGTATCAGCATCCAAGAGTTACACGCAGATGGGAAGGCTCCTCAATAAGCAAGAGGACAATCACTGAGCTATCATTCTAATAAATACCTCCTAGTAAATTCACAAAGCCCAGCTTTTCAGGCTTATTTTATTCAGTGTTGATTTGTAAGAATGAAGGAGTTTAAGCTGGTGCAATTTTAGCCTCTTCTGACAAATATATGCAGTACATGACTGAGAATGAAACCTCCCTCTCCCACAGCCAGGGCCCAGCACCAATGCAAAGTGATATATAATTCTATTCCCTCGATGTTTCCCCAAAACAACAACAACAAAAAATAGAAGAGAATTATTAAAAACATAAAATGAATTAAACAGTCACAAATCGTAGAAGTATGCAAAACATTCAGCATATGCTAGCTGTACAGGAAGGGAATTAAATCAAAACAAACAAACAAACAAACAAAAAAGACCATAAAGAAAACATATAAAAATTTGCATTTAAAACTCAAGAACGGGAGCGCATTTGCCGTGGTGCTGCCACACAGAGCGAGTGCTCCATCAAACAAACCCACTGGAGACGAAATAGAAGTCGAAGCACCCTTACCTCAGCGCTGCGTTTTTTCCATCGCTCCTTACACACCTGACCTGCCTGGTTTGGTACCCGATCTCCACCTCCCTGGGACGCTGGTGGGGTTTCTGGCCTTGAAGCCCAGATGTGCTTCGCTCTCCAGAGTCCGAACCCAAATCCGGCATAGTCCTCCCCGCCAAGTCGACGTCTTTAGGATGGGGCAGCCGGCATTCGCCCCAAGCGCCGACTCGGAGGCTGTAGGTGTGCTCCTCCTCCCCGAGAGGACACGGGACAGTGCCACAGGCTCTGGATTCAGTCAAATTCGGGCACGGGGCACCACCGTAGAGAGGAGGAGCGATGACCGCCCGCGTCCGGTGCTGCAAGCTCTTGGTGCAGCCCGCGCCGCACGGGGACCAGCTGGAGAACTCGGACACAACACAGTCCCGCGGGCAGGGCACCAGGCAGGCTTGCTCAGCAGGCGGCTGCGGCGTGAAATACTCACATATTTCGTTGGCGACGATGGTTCTGTTCAGTTTCTGGAGGCAGCGGACACTCCGGTGCTGCAGCCCGTGCTGCGCGGTGACACAGTCCCCGGCTGCCACCTCAGCACCAGCAGAGGGGACGAGCCCACACCTGTCCCATCCCGAAACCTCCCACTCGAACAGCTCCAGGTGCCAGTCACAGACTTTAAAGCACCTCCTCTGGCTCTCAGGTTTGTCCTTGTGGTCGCAGTTGGCGTGGTACGTTGTCCAGCCCTCGGCGTGGGTGCACCAGACGGCCCGACTCCGAACGCCCCCCGAGCCACAGTCACCTACGCACCGGCCCCAGTGACCTGCAAAAGAGAGGGTATTGAGAAACATCACATAATACCCCTGCCACCGATCTGTCCTGACTCCCAGTAGCATCCAAACCATACCATGTATTAGAAGTTAAATAACTACCAGCTGGTCCGTAAAATTGGTTAAAAGCTTCCTAAAGGCTGCAGGTCATTGCTCCTCCCAGTGTATTCCCATCACCACTCGGAGAAACTTGGGGGTAAAAAACAGTACTTTCCAATGCCCCACAAATTCTCAAATTAAAGGCAGGTCAGGCACATTTCTGTAGCAGTAAAATCCATCCCAAAGCCTGAGGAAATATGAATACTTAATTTAGCTTGTACAAATGAATATAAAAATGATCATAAAGGAACAATAATCTAGTAGGAAAAGAAAGTCAAGTTAGATAAGAGGAAAACAGTCTTAATAGAGTAATTAGTCCATGGAATAAACTGCACCGGGAAGCAGCTGAATCATCATCCACGGTGATAAAATGGTGAGGATAAATACTACGAAAATAAGAACATGTTCTTAATAGGTTCAAAATGGAGGAACCGCCTGGCTCTGACGGTGCATTTACAGCAAGAGAGGTCCCGCAGGTCTGAGAGCAGATCTCGACCGCCGAGAAGGAACCGCGCGTGCACCGACTTCTGAATTACCCTGGGGTGTCCATCCAGCAAGTCACTTCCATCTGCAGCATGTGGCACTATACAAGGTGGTAGAGCCAGTCACGCGGGAAGGGGAATTAAACCAAAATTAAATCCAGTTGTGTCATTTTTAGTTCTGGAGCACATAGATGTATATATGATATTGTATGAAAATGGACCAGACAGTCTCCAGAGGTCCCTTCCAACCCCAGCCATGCTGTGATAATCAGTCAAGGCAAAATAGAAAGATTTTTCTGTGACAGGATTAGTCCAGAAAAGTCCACCAAGACAAAAAAAATAATACGAGGGCTATAAAGTACAAAATTGCTTACAAACTGAAATGGAAAGGTAGAGAAAAACACTTGGGCTGAATCTTAACATATTAAAAGGATTCTGATGATCATGTCTCAAGAGGGTCTCATGTAGTTTCTAAGTTTAAAAACTTTCGATTACCTCGTAACAGAGCCATTTCATTCGATAAGAACATTGCATATATAATTCTCACTTGAAAATACACTGCAAATACCCAATCTTTTGTATTTTTCCAAGGCAGAGAATGAACTTATAATAAATAGGTCGATTTATATTAAGAAATGCTACTCCTGTCAAGTTTTTTAAATTGATTTTAAACCTACTGGAAAATGAAGAACAGCCCCATAATGGCTGCAATTATAATGCCAGGTATTTCATCCAGCTGATGGGAGTTTTGTTGGTAATCCCACTGGTCTTCCTTCATGCATAGAGGAGTTAATCCTCTGCAGCCAGGGCTTGACATTGCATAATAAAAATAAATAAATAAAAATGCCTGTTCTTTTTTAATTGATAATAAAAGAGGAGAAGTAAATAGGAATTGCATATAGCTGAGCATCTCCTCCACCACATCCTGCGCTCTTGCCATGTCCCTTCGGCGGGCACTTCTCCTCCCACATCCTCCAGGCCAGGGTTGCGACCCTGCCCATGGTCCAGGGTTTCCAGAGCCGCCAAGGGTGACACAGTTCCAGCTTCTGTCCAGCCTTTCAGGCTGTGTGAAAAATCTTTGTCCCTTTTTTGCCTCCATTTCAAACCAAAAGATACCAGCACCAAGTAAGGACTCAGCGGTGAGACGTGGATGGGGAAACGCAGCAACACACTGTACTGTGCTCTACAAGCTGCACTGCACTAACTATAGGCTCCCAACAGAATTCAGGCTGCTTAAAAACTGAATATTAAAAAAATGAATCTTTAAGTATGCTTTTAAACGTCAATTACATGAAGAGTTCATTGACAATTTCAATGTTCATCCTCGATACTTCACCTTCACTCAAAAGAATACCCGTATACAAATGCCAACAAGATTCAAAACCAGACACAGGATTATGAATATGCTGTCATCTTACTAAAACTAACAGTCAAAATTCAAACCTCGAGTACTAGGTGGCTTTTTATTGACACAGAACAGTAAGTAGCACAAAGACTAAGCACCACAACACAATTGTATCATGAGCTTATTTCAGTACTTATTCCTCTGACGCGGTTCAGCAAAGGAAGTTCAGTTTGTTGAGATGTGGAAGTTTCAGTACAGCAGAAGTTTGGTTTTCATTAGTTTGTTTTTAAAGCAAAAATTCAATAGTAATATTTTTCACAGAATCCCAGAATGTCAGGGATTGGAAGGGACCTCAAAAGCTCATCCAGTCCAAACCCCCACTGGAGCAGGAACACCCAGATGAGGTTACACAGGAAGGTGTCCAGGCGGGTTTGAATGTCTGCAGAGTAGGAGACTCCACAACCTCCCTGGGCAGCCTGGGCCAGGCTCTGCCACCCTCACTGAGAAGAAGTTTCTTCTCAAATTTAAGTGGAAACTCTTGTGTTCCAGTTTGAACCCATTACCCCTTGTCCTACCATTGGTTATCACCGAGAAGAGCCTGGCTCCATCCTCCTGACACTCACCCTTTATGTATCTGTAAACATTAATGAGGTCCCCCCTCAGTCTCCTCTTCTCCAGCTCCAGAGCCCCAGCTCCCTCAGCCTTTCCTCACACGGGAGATGCTCCACTCCCTTCAGCATCTTTGTTGCCCTGCGCTGGACTCCCTCCAGCAGTTCCCTGTCCTGCTGGAACTGAGGGGCCACAACTGGACACAATATTCCAGGTATGGTCTCACCAGGGCAGAGTAGAGGGGCAGGAGAACCTCTCTGACCTACTGACCACCCCCCTTCTAACCCACCCCAGGTACCATTGGCCTTCCTGGCCACAAGGGCCCAGTGCTGGCTCATGGTCATCCTGCGTCCCCAGGACCCCCAGGTCCTTTTCCCCTACGCTGCTCTCCAATAGGTCATTCCCCAACTTATACTGGAACCTGGGGCTGTTCCTACCCAGATGCAAGACTCTTTCCCTTCACTTCAGCATATAGCATAACAGTATTTTACTCATCAATGGGAGTTTGAAACACATTACACCAATTAAGGACTTACTATCTATTTCTTAGGATAGTAAATAGTATTAAGAATGCCATTAAAAAAACCCAAAGCACTTATAGCAGAGGAATGGCCAAATTCCACTCACCAAACCTACCACTGCTCTTGCACTGCTGCACAGAACTTGCCTTGTTAGTACTTTTTACACATTTCCAGGTGCTGCTCATGAACTACTCCAAATAATAGCTGCAGATTCACTAATCTCTACATAAACAGAATAGAGAGAGATACAGCAGAAGCCTTAGCAAGAAGTGGCCACTATTTAATGTCTGATGTGGATTTAGAATGAAAAATTAGCCAAAAAAGAGTAAGCAAGGACTCAGAAGTAATTACACTATCATTAGACACATCACAATTTGCAATTATTCTTTGGCACACATGCTAAAAATGTAGCCTGCTCTTGGCATACCAAGAAAAGAAGCATGAAAAACAAGGTTAAAAATCAGACGCAAATCCCATTACTATAGATTTTTTTTTCACTTCCTGATGCTCTCCTCAGGACGCGGCAGTAAACTTATCCACAATGTTTCACTGCCTAGTTAAATATCCCGTTTAGTAGCTTAAATGAGGAGAGGGATGTAAATACTTCCTAGTCAATAGGCTGCTTTGTAATTAGAATTTAATTATTTTTAGAAGAATCATGTTAAATTTACACTTTCCTTGAAATAAATCTGAGTCAATTAAAAGCAACATCTCACCACAATGTGAATAATAATATTAACTGCATTTTATTGAAAACCCCCTGGAATTCAGGCATCAAAAGCAGAACTTCAGAAAGATGCTTTACAACTCCCAATCTGCAATGGGAAGCCATTGGTAATTTAAAGCAGAAGACTAAACAAAATAAAATGTATTTCACAATGGTTTGTCTATAGACATTATACGTTGAAACAGCTGGGAGTTCCCGGCTGGATATTAGGAAAAACATTGTCACTATGAGGATAACCCTTGGGACAGCAGAATCTCATCCTTGGAGGTTTTCAAGATGTGACTGAACAAAGCTCTGGGTTCCCTGGTGTGAATGCAGCGCTGACCCTGCTCTGAGCAGGAGGTCAACCAGATGACCTCCCATGGTCTTTTCTGACCTGAAGGAGCATCTAAATGAAAGCAAGGCCTTGGCCACTGGGACTTATGACCATGCCATGAAACACCACCACTGAGATCTGCAAAGTACTAAGGAACCTGCAGTAGCACAAATAAACCCGTTAGTCAAGCAAAGCAAAGAGAAATTAAATCAAATCACTATTTCCAAAATAAGGAGTAGAGTAAAACTTGCTTGACTTGTGCTAAAATTGTGAGACGGTGGGATCTCTTTGTTCAAGGAAAACTGTAAATAAAGACATCTTATAGTCTCTTACAAGACATCTATAACACTGCAGATAAGAACGGCATTAAAGTAATTAGTAAATCAAGCCAATCTAAAAAAGAAAAACCACACGTTGTTCCATTTGCTGTTTTTATCAGATAGAAATTGTACCGTGCTACCATCCCATACAGCTGCTCCAATCCCATAAAAAGCATGCAATAACACTGCAATTGTAGTTTGATGTAGTGTGCCCTGATTTGCTCTTCCTGCCTGTAAGACCCACCTACAATTATGCAATAATTATTATATGTCTGAGAGGATACGGTGACATCTGCTCTTTGACACACAGGTCACACAAGCATAAGGCAAGCAGGCTATTCAGATAATAATTACATATTACAGATAAACCAAAACACCACTAAACAACAAACCTAAAATAGGAATCCCAGTAAGAGCTGCTTAATAAGTATGTTATTGCTTAATAAGGATTGCTACAACAATAATGCTCTGTTAATGTGACATTTAGCTTAATTGCAACCATTTCACCAGCTGAAAATTCATTCAACAATAAGCATCTTCCACAATTATTCTGTTCCTGTAACTGTGTATTAATTTGCAAACTTAGGACAAGATTAGCAATCAGTTAAATAGAGCATTGTGTTTGCAATTTACTTCAAACAGGTAATAGATACTGTCCAAGACAAATCAGATATATAAAAGAGTGAAAGAACACTGAATAGATGAATAGACAATCGCTGGAATGGCCCTCCACTTTTTCTTTAAGTACCAAATTTAGAGGCAATTGTTCTAGACTTTAACAATTTGTTTTTCAACAGAATGTACTTATTTTTAGGCAAAGATCCCAAAATATAACAGAGACGTATGACTTCATTAGCACCTGGCTGAGCAATAACTCCACTAGACATGACCATAACTCCAGAAGATCACGGCAGCGTCCACTTAATTGAATCCTTCTGCTCAAAGCGTCATATAACCACGCTGGATGTCACTCCAGCATCCTTCCCCCAGACCGAGCTGGTATGAAATGGAAAGCTGCAACCCACTGCATGACTTCTGAGATAACAACTGATTCAAACAACTCAGGACCTTAATCCCTAATGGCATTACAACAAATTAATTCTAACTATAATGCTGGTAAAAAATAAAATTCCACTGAAAAGGCATTCCCAGAATTAGTTATCAGCAACACTACCTATCATATGAGACATTTTTATGAGATTTATGTAATTCTTATGTAATTTTATGAGAACGATGTAATTTTTTATGAGATTTGGATGTATATTTATATATTTATTATGAACGAAATTGACAAAGATCATTTACACTACCACATATTCTCTCACCACTAAATCTCTTTTTCAGCACGATGCAAGGACATTCAATATAATGCCAAGATAAATATTTCTAATCATCCAGACAAATATCTTACTATGCTCATGAAAGTCGTATTATTTGAGTATCATGCTCTCTCCATGTCAATGTACTCAGTCACACCTTTTCTTGCAGATTAAACAGACTAAAATCTTTAGGACCAACTCTGTACAGAGTCTAGGATGTCAGAGCTGATACGTTTAGTTATTTATATCACAATGTAGTATTAGTTTAGCTGCTGTTAGTGTAACTGTCTGCTCCTCTGCTTTCTGGAAGATCCCTCCCTGCACCTACTGCCACTTCTCAGCCAAAATACAGCTTTTCTCCCTTGCCTGTACTTAGCCATCTCAATTATTTTGCTATTTATTATTAACCGCAATTCAGTAAATGACTTTCCACTATAATTTGTATGAAAGATGCCATACAAAATAAAAGACTATTGTGCTATTTGCAACGCGTCACACAGGGCTTGTGAAATTCCTCTGATTCCTGGGATTAATTTTAAATACCCGCAGCACATTTTTAAACTTTCATGACCTACACAAACAAGCAATTCAGCAACTTAGTTATTCATCCTATTTTAGATCTGAACAAAAGTGAAGTTTAGTGACTTAGAGCCATGCAGCAGTTTGTTCCAATTCTACATTTCAGGTTTTCGCCTTATTATCCACACATGGTAACACTCAAGACACACTCCAGCAAGAAAGACATTCTGCAGCAAAATGTAATGAACACTGCCATTTATGAAAATTCAGTGATTTACTAACCCCTTGACACCTGAAGGCAGGACTTGTCAATATTAAGCACTAATGTAAACTGCATTAGCTGAGCTACTCAATCATGTGTCCACACCTCAGAGACAGCCCAGGGAACAAATATTCTGCCAACTCTCGGTAAAAAAAGAAATCAAATTAATAAAAAACCAACCCACAAATTCCAAAACATCTCTGTATTACTCATCTGCCATATATTGAGGTTTCACGAGAGTTTCTTACCTTGATAGAAGCCATTAGGAGAGAAGGTCATGATGTATATAAATTTATTTATACTATAAAAACAAGAAGTATAAATAGATGCTATCAGCAGATTACAACTATGAGTAGTTTACTGCATATGAGATTAAAAACATATCAGTACTGGATTATAGATAGTTATAATCAAACCCTGACCTTTTTAAAATTCCAAACATCTATGAAAACAGATTCCTTTTAAAACATTACAGCCTTTATAAGGTGTTTGTAAATGTAACCTTAATAGAAAATGCAGCTGAAAAATGTCTCCTCAGTCACTGCACCTTGATCTTGGGGCTTACATTCCGCAACGGGAATCATCATTTCCCCATGAAAAACACCCAGAATCAATACAACATTAGTTATGCAGCATCTCCTGCAACACAAACTGCCCAGATGATGGGTGGGGGAACCAGAGAAAACACATGGGCGTTGCTGGACACCATCTCCACGATACCTCAACAGCCACCTCCACGATACCTCAACACCCACCTCCATGATACCTTCTCCTGATCCCCCACCTCCTATTTATGTTGAAAAATCTTCTCTCCAGCCATAAGAAAGCTCAGATCCCTTCAAGTACAAACAATCATGAGGTCAAGGAGGTCTATTCTGCTATTTGCAGAGAAGGAGAAGGGACCTTGATATACTTATGAATGGTATTATTTTGTATTTGTAGGTATGGGGTGATTCAGAATGCCCACTCCAGTTTTAGACAGGTCCTTACATTGCTGGTTGAACACCAGCAAGCTTTGCACAAGGCTTTTTTGTGCTTTTCCATACATTGGTTCCCCTCACCGCCCTTCACATCAGAAATCACTCCAAGTCATTTTTCCAGCCCAGGTTTCACTCCAGGTTCCTGCTAACTGCCCAGCACTGGGCAGGATCCCTGCAGGGATGATGGAAGAGACCTCCTCGTCCTTATACCCACAATGAACCTCACCAAACAAGGTCAAGATCGGCACTAACGAACTCCTGAAGGAACCGCATCGGGAAATGTGCTGTCAAAGCTTCGCTGCTCTGAGAGGGGGCCTTGGTGGGACAGCTCGGGGGAAGCACTGGCAGAGGTTCAACATCTGCTTGGTATTCAAGCACCAAGGCACAAAGAGAATTCTTTTGAGTTCTGCAGTAATTCGTTACCTGGCAAACACCAAAGATACTGCCATCGCTTCTTCCAAATCGTGACACCTGCGGTTTCTAATTTTCTTACTCTTTCATGAAGCTTAAATTATATTTCTTCATTGAAATAATAGCAATGTTCCGTTCTTCGAAACTTGAAAAATTTAAATAATTCTTTTTTCCACAAAGAAGATTGTTTCACAGGAAAAGCTGGGTAATAGTACAGCAATCTGCACACCTGCAAAACCTTTCTAAGGTATCAGAATTTACTTCACATGCACACAATCACAGAAACGTCTGCATCCCTCTCCAGACATCATTTTAAGAGAGAGCTAGATTTTTTTCTGCTCAGCTTCATGCCGTTCCCAGCTAACATACTTTATAACCCACAACAGCCCACAAGCCAGCATACATTTCCAGATACTACAGCCATCAATAAGTCATGGTAAAGGAATCGCAAGCCAGAATGGAACATTGAGGTGTTCCCAAGATTGGCTGGGGGTAAATGCTGAACTGCAGTAACTCCTCAGTGCCCTGCAGAGCTGATGTCTCCTTCCAGGGGGCCATTCTCTGCCCCTGGGTACCCCCCAGAGCAGAACTGGGGATGCCCCAAGTCCTCGGAACAGAAAAGGCAGATGGGAAAATAGAGACACCATGTACAGATACAGAACCTTCTCAGTCCTATAGGCAGGGCAGTCATTATTCTTCATAAGCATTACAGATGAGCTATAGGATGGGGAGGATTTCCCACAGTGCCCAAACTACTGCTGATGAGTATTTCTGTATAGATGGAGAACACCGATGATAACTATTCCCTGGCAACAGACTGCATCATTAATTCATGTGAAAAGTGCTATTTCTAAATATGTGCACAATCAATTTTATAAAAACTGGACAGAGGCTATTGTACACCTATACAAACTGCTTTCACTGGGCATTTTCTCTTCTTTTTTCTTTTTAATTTACAGTCCATACTTAAATATCCACTTTTAATTATTTATAACTAAATTTCCATTTACTCTAGACACTCCTTAAATGCTCCAAATTCAAGAGGAAAAATATTTTGGAAAAGCACAATTCTCTTCAATACTTGGAAATAGCTGTGCAGAAATAAACAAGACGAGCAGCTATGCCAAAGTTTGGAATGATAAGTGTTCTCCAGCAGTAAATCAATCTGCTCGTCTAGTGGATGCTGTGAGCACAGGCTGCTGACAGGAGGGACGGCTGAGCATTGAGCAGTGGCTAATCGATCTAAGAGGGCCAAAGAGCTTACGTTTTCAGACAGTGTAAATCAGGATGAAGGGCTTTAAGATGTAAGTGGTTTTTACTTCAGGGAAGAGTGACAGGCATACAGCAAATTCAAAAAAAAATAATGTAAAACTAACTACAACAACCAAAAATAAAATTCCAAACCAAACCACCAAACTCTAAATCAAATCCACAATAATTCAATGAAGTGGATGGAATTAATATAAAAAGGAAGGCAATGACAAATATATTAATTTCCAAATTGAAATAATCTCCCATCGCATCATAAATTCAGCTTCTTGATCGCAAAGTCCAAAAGAACGGAGTAAGTAAAATAGTTGAGTTTGCACTCAGAGAACATGGTCACGTTTCCTCATTCAGAATTGCAGGTGTTAAGATTTGAAAAATGTTGGGAATCTTGTGAGAAGAATTATACAATATAAGTAAGCATAGCATATCTAGACAGGTATGTGAAGCAAGAAGTATCTCCACCCCATCTGCAGGCAGCTTTTGCCAGGCATCGCTCCAAATTACTATATATGCAAGTGAGTGAAATCAAAATATTGTCAGATTAAGGTCTGTGCATCAGGCCAGACAGAGACCCAGGGATCTGATGAAGAGGTTGTATTAAAACTAGCATATTAGACACATTTAGTTGCTGGAGAGCAGGACGTGGCACTCAACTTACACGCCACCCAGAGAAACAGCCCCTCTGCAAACCCACCTCCCCAATGGCAGCAAACAAACCTAGAACCAGGGCAAGAAAGCTATATAACATAAAGAACATATTTCTACTCATTTTACTTTTTGATTTAGTTTTTCCTTTTTCCAGCTGAGTTAGATTCCTTGGAGCGAAAGCCAGTAACGCTCTAAGGATAAACAGAGAAGAGAGTACCGGAGTCTTGGCCATAAATCTGTGTCAGTCCATTAAGACGAGCCCAAGAGCTGCGAGTCCTGCAGCGGGCAGAGGGCCAGCCCCTGGGCCTGGGGGGAACGAGCGGTGTAAGGGAAGAGACAGGGTTTGTTTGGGTTGTTTTTATCTTATTCTTTTCAATACCTACACTGCTGCAGTGAAGAAAACTGAAAATAGAACTTCTGTCCCAACAATTTAAAGTTAGAAGTATCCAACCGTCAAACTGTGCCCTAAAATTATTCAGAGGTCAGCCATACAATACTGGTAGATTTTCACTTCCTTTTCAGCAGATGTTTTGCTCACTTATTATTCTGAATTCCCAATGGTTATGATTTTCCAAATAGTCTTCAGCTGCCACTGAAATCCTAACAGACGGGCACCTTTACATACATTTTCACAAGCTTCAGCACAAGGGATAAAACCACGTCCTTCAAGATATTTAAAGGGCTGAGAATACGTGTCCTGAGGATGCCTTCGCTAGCAAAGACCCACGTTTCTTTAGAAAACCACTAAGAGACGTGGCAGAGTGCAGAGACCATCCAGGTATCCTTTTGGGGCTGTTTGCTGAGCAGGGATGAACAATTTTTAACTTGGAAACCCGGCCACTGTTGCCATAAAAGTTACCATGCTATTATTTTTTTCTAAAGTAAAAGAATGGTGACTTGGAAAAATATTAATTATAGATGCACAACTATTGCACACTTATTTTACATCCAAACTTACACATCATCTTTTACAATGTTTTGCAACTGAAGACTTTTGGAAAAAAAGCATTCTTACACATAAGTAATCATTTAACAAGGCCTAAGAAAATGTAGCCCTTAATAGATTTAATTAACAGGTTAATGATGTGCGTAGCGTGCCTGCTCTCAAAAGTAAAGATTTTCACATTAAGCTTGTTTCGGTTTCACAGAAGCAGCTTTCTGTAGAATATCTGTGCTAATGTAATTACACATCTGGTACTTCTGCTGCTTTCAATTGCTGAGATATTTATAAACAGAGCTACTAATTTACACAAGTGTACCTAGCTGTTCTAATGGTATAACTACAAATAAAGATATTTGCATAAAAATCCAACTGGAAAGAGTTCTCTTTTGTAGCCCTGAGTGGTTCTAGTGAATATATAAAATGATCATTTAGCCTGAAAAATGAATTAACACTTAGACTATTGTCATGACTGTCAGTGAAACCTGCATAAACAAAGCATGCCTTGACTTCACCTTGATATAACGAGATCAAATACACATTTTCAGACAGTTTTAAATCAAACATCAGCACTGGTAGCCATCTGTGCTCCACTGTGTCACCACCACAGCTCACCTAATGTTTTAAAATACCATTTCTTGGCAATGCTCATTCTTCATCCTCATTGTAACCAGGAAATTATAACAACAGCCCAGAATAATGGAAATCCCACATTATCTTCACCGCTATTGTCAAGAAAATGCAGTACTTATTAAGTTAAATATGCTTCAAAGAACAATCACAACTTCAAACACAATTCAAGAGGACAAAAAGGCATTCCTGCCTCAAGCTGCCTTCAGTTCAATTTAGGTCACATAGAGGTGCATCACGATAGCGCCTGAAATCCCACAACTTACTAAATATTGACAGAAGATGCTGCTGTCCCAAGTGTTTCATCAAAGGAGCAGATGAGTCCCAAGTCCTGCTGAGGAGTTATTGAAAGGAGACGTTACCCAAGTCACCTTTGCACACCTGCCTGCTCATGCTCAGGAATGTCTGCATGGGACAAAAGCCAAGGCAAATACCTCTTTTTGCTTTGTATTTTAAGTTACAATCAATTAATTAAAAAAATATGCTATTTAATAAAAGAAAAAGAATATCTGTGTGAATGTGCATAATTTGCTGTCACATAGATATACATACATACATGCTGTGAGATGTTTATATCCAAATTATAATATCCCGTTTCACTCACATTTTTTTAATTCAGTCTGTACCCAACACAACAGAAGTATATGTATATAAATATATTTTTATATATATATAGAATGTATATATTTATAAAGTGTTGTGATTTCCTTGTCTTGGCTTCTGAAATACTGGAGCCAGCTCCCAATCCTTCTCTGAGGAGACACCTGCAGTGCCTTGGAGGTCACGATGGAGGCTGTGGATCATTTTGAAGATGACACGCAATGGACAAACCCTGAAATCTTCTCATCTAGTTACTCCAAATCTCCAGACAGTGAGCTGGACAGAAAGAATGAGGAGGGATTTTTGGGGACAGGGGAATAAAAACAGTTAGCTAATACTCCTGAACCACAGATTTCACAAGGCTTTTAGTTTTGCTGCTTTTATATGCGTAAACTCTTTCCGTATGAACCAGCTGGATCATTAACCAGTACATAAAGATTCAGTATCACCATAAGAAAACAATGAAGTGCTACAAAAGGAGCTTTCTGGAGAAACGGAGTGGGCTACCTGGCCTCTTCCACCAGGAGATCCACCTCTCACTCTTCTCCCCAAGCAGGTTTAAAGAATTACAAAGTTCACAGCAAAGTTGGCGTATCCATCCATGAACTACAGCATTAAAAGTCTGTCTACATCCTCAACTGATGGACAACACTGAGTTGTAGATAAATCAACCTGGTAGTTCCTATGAAATAAGAAGAATCAGTTCATCCACTAAGGATATGGAAACAACTGCTCTTGATTGAGTTTTCATTCCAGTGGGCATTCTTTAATTCAATCAAGCCACTCAGAAATAGTTTTCTATTGGAAATGTCTATTCCTTTCTTATGATTCCCATAATAGACATTACTCAGAATTTTCTGAAGTAAATAAAGCCAATTTGATTTGAGATCCTTTTAACAGTAAACCATATATTTTATATATACAAATAGAAATGACTGGTCAAATGGCAAAAATCAATAAAGAAAAGGGAGCTAGGAAAATGTAATCTATAATAATTAAATGTTAAAAACATTTACAGTCTGTCCTATCTGAGGTTTAGAAATTCAAGATAGTCTTTGCAAATTGACCTTAAATGACTCAAATTCTTCCTCAGGTTACAAAGAAAGATTTTTAGTTTACATCAAATCTTGATATTACTGCAAATACAGAAAGTGGGTTCCAAAAAGTATGAATAATATGTATAATAATGCTACATATTGTGCATAATCTAATGCTAATAATGTGCATAATCTTCAGGTGTTTTTAAAACAAACAAACAAAAATTGATTTAAAAAGTATTTACTGTTCTCAGGATGTGGGTTTAAAAAAAATAAACAGATAAATTCTTTCTTACACTAGAACGGGTATGTTAAATTTAAACTGTTTCTACTTTACTCCCTTAAGGAAAAAAGGGGATTAAAACATCTCCATGAATGCTGAGTTTAGTCACTAAGAAGGTAATGCAGGCAGGTTTGTCACAGATTCTTCTGCTTAAAGGTCCCAAGCAGCTCCATCAGTTACACCAGTTGGGTTTATTGTCCCGTCACTCTAACCATTTCACTGCACCATCTTCCCATTCTCATAAGTATTCTAACTTAAACCAGTAAAATAATCTTGGCAGGTAAACCAAGCAGCTAAATACTTCCCTACATTAAGTTTTACACGTGCAAATACACATTATTAATGATTACTCAGCCAACATTTCCATTCATCTAAGTTGTCTGGTTACAATAGTCACTGCCCAAAGAATTTCCCCCTGATAATGACAGATGTGTGATCACACACCATATCCATGCGACAGCCTTATTTATTTCCACATGCAATTGGTTTCCACCAGACTAAGAAAGCAGAACCTTCCCACCATGTGTCCAGATGGCCTCGCATCAACCTCTGCAGCAAAGTGAGGGACTTTGATAACGTACATTTCTCCAACAGCATGGGTTTGAGGACTTTTTTTCTGGATCACATCTTGTATCAGGACAGCTGCCCACAAGATCCTAGTTTCCTAAACAAGCTAAAAATCCATGCTCCAGACATTAAGGAAGTACCTTTAATCCACTATGTGCCACCTTCTCTTCCCATAGGATCTGAAACTCCAGCACCCCATGGACCAGCTCCACTCCCTGTGGCCAAGGCTACGGATAACTATGTTCCTAATCGGTTCTGCTGTATCCGTGACTATCCCACCTAGCAGATCACCACCTTAGCTGGCCTGTCCAGCACCTGCATACGAAGGATGCAGTGTAGAGGAGTAGAAGCTGAGAATGACACCTGATGGGATGCAGGCAGCACTGGAGCCCCCATTGCTACTGCTAGCCCACTGGAGGCCAGTTACAGAAATGCACATGGACAGAACTGGTTAGGGAAGGTGTAAAACTGTTAGGAAATCAACAAAACCCCATGTGTTTCCACAGTGAGGAAGGAGCACCCAACAACATGAACCTCATGTTCCTCCTGGGAAAAGACTCAAAATGCTGAGAATCCACCACCACCAGGATGAAACCACCAACCTTAGGACGCGGAAGAGCAAGGTGAGAATAACACCAGGAAAGCCGCAGAAGCTGGGAATTGTGTGTATAATAGTTTTAACTACATTCTCTTCCTTCTTTTTCTGTAACAACTAAATCCGGACTAATAATGATTAGAGTCTTAGGATTTGGTTATACTAACAATAATTAGTGGCTACCTCTAAGGTTTGCTTCTTCCTTGCCTAAGAACAAGAAAATATGAATTTCCCTTAAGGCACACATGCTTAGATTTGTATGAGAGCTGGACTCTCAGTCCATACAGATCTTTGGATCTTCATTCCTGCACCTGAAGTGCCAAGTCCCACCCCTACCGCAGTTAAACAAGATACAGGATCATGTGCTCCCAAACCAGGCTGAACAGCCCTCTGCCACAACGCTGGTCAAAACACAGGTGCCTGCTGTAACACAACATAGCCAAATGGCTTAAACGTGGGAATAAATCACCTTCAGATGTGTATAAGTAGAAATGAAGAGGCTTTGCTTGAGCCCTCTTAGAAAGACCCTTCCCCCGTATTAGGTGCTGCAAAGTTTTAGAAAAACAAGTTCGTTACAGCTCTCTAAGTGCAAAGTTCCGAATCTCAGGTACTGTAACAGACCTTAATCTTTTCAAATAATTAATTTCATTTCAAATGTAATAACTGAAGAACATTATGCATGACAAAGACACTTATGATAACAGCTGCTTTTAATTTTTCTCAATACCAACTATTCAAAGCATTTTATAAACTCTTCTCAGATTAAGGCCGTACTAAAGCTCTTCTCAAGTTTCCTGTGTGAATAAACCCATTCATAACAAGTCTGTAGGGTTTCTTACATTCATAATTCATGGCCAAACAGATTTTCCCCATTGAAACTTCAGCAAGGCTCATAAATACCTTTTAATGGCCACCTTAGACTCCTAAGTAACGCAATTACAATGAAACTGCTTATATAAGCTACATTAAAATATTAATTCAGCATCAAGTATATACATAAATGGTGCAGAGCAGTAACAACAGCAAATGTCATCTGACCCACAAGGATTTCAGGGTTCAACAGCTGGACCGTTAGAACAAGTCACTGTGTACCAATCACACTGATAAAGGACAAAGGAATTTACTGATCATGACTCACATCCTTTGCCCCAGGGATGAAGAACAGCTGCTACTTCCCATAAAATCCTTCTTATTTCCTCTCCCTAGGGAATTCAAGCCCCAGATAAATGAATTGGTTGGACAGGCAGGAGAATTCATTAGTTTTTTCTAATCTATAGTATTATGTATGCGTTTGCTAGCTCAAGGAGAAAAATGCTTTTACAAGAAGGCCAAACACCTTCCCGTAGTACATCCATGTTCTCTGCTCAGGGGTTACGAGTGCAAGGACACAGCATCACCGTCCAAAGGAGAAGACAGACAGAGGGCCAAACTCCGGTATCCATCACACCAGCATCAATTCCAGGTGAGCAGACCGAGTCCATATTCCTACTTTGTTCCCCATCTATCTCTGTCCTACATTCTGGGTGTCCGGCTAATTGTTAAATTTCATTGATGAACCTCCATTTGCCAAGAAACATTTTAAGCAATGTCTTTGAATTTCCAAATGGATATCAGACCGTTAAATAATTTCTTTTAAGATGTCACAGGAAAGAAGCCAGTATCGACTCGGACTCACTTCCAACTGATGTTTAATCCATATTACAATAATAATGTAAATTACCACTCAGGAGTGGCTAGCCGTTGTGGTCGGATCCCATGGCAGGCGGGTGAGCTCAACCAGTGAGAAAACTGTGAGGGAGAATGGTGAATGTGCTGATTATGTAAATGTAACTGTTTGAAGTCAAAGATGCGGGCCTGTATTTCACTGATAAAATGTGTAAAATAGAAAGAGACACTGCGTAAGCAATTAATTTTAACTTTTTAATCAATATAAGGGAAACTGGGACCTAAATTCACTTTATAGGATTTAGGAATCAAAGTCTTCCTGCAACTCAAAGACAGCTGTGATGCCCATTTAACTAGAGGGGAACTTATCATAAGACAAAAATGTCACATTCTGTCTTGATACCACATACAAGAGTCTCATCTATCATTAGATCAAACTATGGTGGTAACAATGCTCCTGATCTTTAGTTCTGGTTGGCATTCTTTGTAAATAAATCTGTGTTTGCGACAGATTTGACAGCAGCATCTCACAAGACTCTGACAGGTGAGCCCACCTGTCCTTGTTAACACTTTGGATTTGCTTTTTGTAGGGTCCGCTGTTTCTCTAAGGATTCCAGAAACAGGGAGCATAATGCACCTTTAAACTTGCACTTCATTCCTAAAACCCACACATGGCACAACTTGGGATGGTACCAAGGTGTCCACAGCTGCAAAGCATCAATTCTTCCACCTTGTCCATGAGGAGGCAACCCGAGCTATATCATCACACACAGGGGCCCAACATGGAGTCACAGAATCATTTTGATTTCCCTACTGTCTGCAAATACAGAGTCCAGCTAATTTTTCTTTCCTCACGGACACATTTCTCTATGTTGCCACTCAAATATGGGACAACCTGCTACTAAACATCAACTTCTCTTGACAGAACTCCTCCAAGAAGTCAATGGTTTCTACAAGTGCTGTTTATGTCAAGCTTCTTCCACTGTCCTTACACACAACTCTATGTGAACTCCCGCTTGGTATTTTAACTTTCAAGGACTGCAGCCATACCCATTTATCTGGTTTCTAAAGTAATGTGCAGTGTTAGTGTCATATTAAAACAATGAAATATCTTTACTAATGTTGCCACATACGAAAAGCAATGGAGAATATGTATGTAGCAGATAGGATATGCATATAAACACATGTTCAGAGGTATTTACTGATCCAAGAATAACAGAGAAATAAATGTACTACATATAGTCAAGACTGCGATGGCCAGACTTTATTCTAAGAAGCACAAAACGACTACCGTCTGCAATGCCTTTGATAGTTCACTAATTAATGATCAAGAATGCATTTGCTTCAGCATAATTTTATGCTTTTATATGGATATCTTATTTGATTATAATTATCACAGACTGTAGAAGTTTATTAGGGCCAATCATTTCTTAATGAAATTAAAATCCCAAGGGAACAGTATGAAGTAATTTTTACTGGTTAAAATGATGAGAGCTTATAACCAAAAGGGAGCCTACTCATCTACCGCAATTATTCCAAAATATCAAATTAAAACAAACTGCATGAATTTTTCAATAAACTTTCCTGAATACCTGAGTTAAAACAATCAGTAGGTGTCAGAAGTTGTAGCATGAGCTGATCTTTAGACTTCTTCCAGCTCCTCCAGCATTCACCTCCTTGGGGAAGGGGATTCTGCAGCCTTTTTCTCCTCCTGGATGAAATTACCCACTCCCAAAACAGGTCTCGGGGCTATTGCCTCTGCTTCCCAACCCTGTTAACACAACACCTCTAATTCTTTCTCTTTCACAACACTGTGACACTTCCTATTAAAATAAGTCTAAAAGCCATTTCTTTACAACACAAATAATTATTTGTTCTTTTACCCAACGGTATTAACATGAAGATTGGAGGGTAAAAACAATAAGAAGTCTCTAGGAATGGATTCGATGTACATACATCTTATGCTGTTCTTTTATACATTTTTAGAATACCTCCACCTCAGAGCTGGTAAAACAAATTATTCTCTTTCCCGTTCTGTCACTCTCTCTCTATTGTCATCCTAAAGTTGTTCCTTTTCTTTCTCTAGCCAGACAAGAGCTTTTCAGGTTTTAGTGTGCTCTTTACCCCAAAACCTGCTTAAGAAAAGTAATACATAGCACGCAGATGGGTGCCAGAATGTGATTTATTTCCCATTTCAGAGTTTCCCCACAGTTTCCCCTGAGAACCCAAGTAATCACTGTGAGAACATCTCATCACCGCCACTGTTTTAGTCCCATTTGCTCCCCCTTAAGAGCGCCTCTTGATTCAACATCTTGCATTTAACCAAGGTAATATTATAGTGTTCTGAAATTTTGAGAAATAAATCTTCGGCGAGTCAATCTCCATCGGACGGCTGCTTCCGAACAACACAGACAAACTTCTACTACTGCTTACACCATTTTCTCATCTATTCAAGCATTTTGTAGTTCCACGGACTAAGACCCAGGATCTGATATGCCAGACAAAACCTGGAGAGAAACTAACTCAAAAAAAACCAACATAAACCCAACAGCTCTAAAGAAGATATGAAGATATCTTCTATTTCCTTAACACACACAGACCTAAGAAAATTGTCTGCACAGGAAGAAAAGGCAGATGAGGAGAACACCAACCAACACTATATAAAGCGAACAGCCTTTATCTCCAGACATCTCCACCAAGCGCAGAACGCAGCAAGCTGCTCAGATCGGTCCAGGGACCCGAGCAGGAAAATCTTTGGAGAGGCAGCGTGGAAAAAGGTTGACTTTGAGATAAATCGGCTTCCTCTGATTGTTCCTATGAATTACATGAGAGAAATATCATAACAGTAAAGCGTGACTGGCAGTGAACTATTTTCCTAAGTACACTTAATAGCACAGAATATACTCATTTCTTCTTGTGTCAATATTCCACTGCGACAGCTTTTCTCCTGGGGCTTAGAGAAATCCTTCCTCCTCTAATCCTGTTTTCCAGTGACAACTTAAGAACTGAAATGGCAATAATTTCCCGTTTCCAGTGCTAATTCACAAATTGCCAAGTTTTTCTCCCTGCTGTTCTACTGTTCAGCAGCGCTCAGGATCCTCCTGGAATACGAGTCTGAACTGCTGAGGCCGGTGGCTCTTGGAGGGGCAGCACAGAGGATGGGGAACCACTTTGCTTTAAATTGTATATTTGCTGATTGTTATTTATCTT
The DNA here is from genome assembly GCF_036013475.1 of Columba livia. Taxonomy (NCBI): domain Eukaryota; kingdom Metazoa; phylum Chordata; class Aves; order Columbiformes; family Columbidae; genus Columba; species Columba livia. The sequence goes on from NC_088608.1 coordinate 6,680,809, forward strand.
ATTTGAAAAGAATATTAGAGTCATCTCAGATCAAGTCAGTAACGCTTAATCTCTCCAGCCCCGCTGGACGCCCAAGACTGTGCACCTTAATTTTACAGAATACCAGTTTACAGTATACAGAATAGCTATTAAATTCAAATCTTCTGTTTGTCAAAAAACAAAATACTTCCACTAATAAATCAGCATTGCCTGCCAATTTATTTGTGACAGCTAGTCAGCCCACCAAGCCTGTGCATCCGCAACGGCATCTGGAACAACCACTGTTGTGTTGTTAATTACAACACTTGCCAATTATGAACCGCAGCAAATTATAATGCTATTTAACAATTTAAATATTTCAGCACTAATAAATTAGCAACATATATGTATGAAGAGATCTAGGAACGGGATAAACACTTGCTTCCAACTTCATGCATCTAGTAATTCTGTATGACAGACTTTTCAATGGCAGGTTTTTGGGGTTTTTTTAATGACTTGGGCCATTTCCAAACCAGAATACTATTTCATCCCCAAATGGAACGCTATGCAGCCTGAGTCAATGCCTGAGAAAGTCACTGGAACGCTTAAATCTATTTGTTCTGTATTTTTAGGATAAAAAAAAGAAACTCCTATGCCAGCAGTATGACTCAATGTCAATTAAACATTAACACCTCAGGCATTTTCCTTCTGGTTTGATGCTCAGCTCCACAAATGTAAGTTCAAAGGGAAGAGTTTTTTCAAGCCCACATTTGGGCATATAACGTGTTTCCTATGAAATGGAAATCACTTGATCACCTTGTATTAATGGCTAGTGCAGAAACCAAAATTAACTAGTGCTTCCAAAAGGCAAAATATTACATTTAAATGTCCTACAGAGATATTCAAGAATTTGCATCCTACTATTACCCTGCAATTTCACAGTACTTATTTCACATATTTTCTGTGAACTGGCTTATGGGAGAGCCCAGATACATATGGAGGAGGAATCACGCGTAACTAATTTTTATTGGTTGGATGTCAGGACCTAAAGACAAATCTATAATACACACTTGTGATATGTCTGCAAGAGCAAAACGCTGCTGCTAGAGGACGGAGCGAGTATCCACATACACCAACCGGCCATGCAGGGCCCTAAAGGGATGAGTCCCCTCCCATTAACGAAGAGCAAAAGGTTCCTCCAGCAGCAAAGTGGGAGCACCCAGGGCATGGCCACACATGGACCTTCTCCCCAGAGAAGCTCCTTTCACCAACGCAGACACAGACGAGGTTAAAGCAAGTCTTCCTGAATACACCTGAATTTTCCAGCTGTTCCAGTATTTGTACATTTAAGTTAGTCGTAATTTAGGCAATAATTTAAAAAAAAGCAATATTGTAGGCATTAAGCATATAAATCCTTGCTTTTAAGAAGGTATATTCAATTAATTATCTTTTTTAAGACTCTAGCCATCCATGAGAGGCAAATGTTGAAATGGTCTGTTGAGCCACAGAATGCTGAATACTGGGAAGGTTCATGGGGATAGACAGAAAAAGACTTAATTCAGTACAAGACAGTAAATCACGTTGTAAAGGAAAAGGAAAAGCACGCACATATCTTCCACTGTGAACACTTTTCCCAGCAGAAACCCAAATATCAGATCACCTTGAATCCAGGTTTCAAATGTGATTTTCACCTCTGCAATCTCTCCACTATTCATCCACACCATATCTCAAGTTTCTAATTAACCACCACAGATTTCATCCATAGTCCCACCGTGGCAGTGCCATTCTCAGCCTCTCTTTGCCCCTCAAAAAAAATACACTAAAATTCAAGTGTTTTCTAAATATTACTGTTCCAATATTGCAAGAAATATTATAACAAGAGAAATCAACTGGGTGCACCAGAACAACAAAATCCTTGTCTCGCTGGCTTAAATTGATTCTTTTCCCCTTTGTACATATAATCTCTTAAACCCTACTTTCAATATTTTTGCACACCCTGTAAAGTGTTCATACGACATACACAGCAACTCCTACTCCATTCCCTGCTCTTCCCCATCTTTCGTTTTTCTACACCCACTTCCCTTAGCTGAAATAAAAGTACATAGCATTTTCTCCAGCCCTTGCTCGCTGCCAACACCATGCATGCTCTTGGTTTCCTCTGAGTAAATGGTTGCTGTAAACTCAATAACACTGCGTTGAGTTTCTCACTGGCTTTGGTGGAAGGTGGCACAAGCACAGGTCATCTCACCCACCGAGGTGAAGAACAGAGCTATGAGGGGCTCTCCTTTCCCTACCAAGGGAAAAAGAATTCCTAAGGGACAAAGAATTTGCTGTAGGTTATGGGGATGCAATTCCTAAAAGAACAAACCCAGACTGAATCCATAACATATGCCAGTCACCTAACGCAAGACAGAAATTCCTTGAAAATATTTATGGTGAAGTAATGGTTGCATTGCTCAACTAAATTTATAATATACTAAGAAATCACACAATATTTAGTGACTACATTCTTCAGATTGCTGCTCAGCCTTTTCTGAATGCAAGAGATGACCAAAGTCCCTTTTAGCCAAAGAAGTACATGGCAGGAAATAACTCCATCCCCAAAGGGGGTTAATACGCTTTTTTAAAGCACACTTTCCTGTGATTTCACTTGATTCCAAATTCTCTTGCAACGACAGGTGTCACAACAGAAAATAAGAACTTTTCTTTTTTTAATTGGCCCACTCATGCTAGAAGCAATTTTCAAAGTGCAGAGAGTTTTCTCAGACAGCATTATTACATATTATACTTTCAACATTTAAGAAGGTCTGGAATGTCGTGAGGATCATTATTACATGACGAAGAGCGTTAGGCAAAGCTTTTTATCTTGCTTGCTATTTAAAGTCCTTTTATTGCTGTATCAATCAACTAAATGATTTCCAAAGTCTGGTGTAAAATACCACGTTGGTAGAGTGGGCAAAGCTGACAGTAAGTAAAACTGTAATCTGTTCACATCTTTGGACTCGATGGCTTATCTTGCTGGTGAGGCACTTTCTAAAGCTCTCATTATTGTAGTGACTGGAAGACAAAATAAAAATGAGTAAGAGGTTGCCTGGTGCGGATACAATTTCTTGAATATTTTGAAAACCAAACTGCAACAGTGCAAAAATAGGGCCCATAAAAACAGTACTAAAGAACTTTTATATGTCTTAACCGTAGATACGGGAAAGCATCAGAGACCAGAATAACTTAGGAACTAAATGGAGCAAAACTGTGATGATGCTGAAGGGAGGGAACCAACAAGAAGGTGGAAGGAGGATTCTCCATACAGTTTTAGTAAATCAGATGAAAAAAAAAATGTATTTTGAGTTAACAGCTTCAAACTCCAAATTCAACAAATGTAATTATGGCTTTTTCACACTAATCCCATGGCACAAATTTGCTTCCATTTAAGCAGTTCGGCACTTCTGTCACTGACTTCAAGCTGAAGCACAATCAGCTCCTTTTTAGACGTGGTTGCTTTCGTTCCCAAAAACTGAACGTTCAGCAAAAAGTAATCAAATGCCATTTATTAACACACTCCACAAAACGTTACAGTGCAGAGAAAACAACAACAACAAAGAGTCAGGTGCATTTCTTTAACAAACTGCATTATGCAAAACACTGAATTTATAAATGTGCAAGCAAAGCAGCAATTTGAAACAGATGGGTCACTGCTCATAAAAGTTTGCTACAGATGGAAAATTAGCACAAATTCTCTGCCACATCACACTTCGATCAAAACTCCACATAAAATACAAATAATTTTGTATTGCTATATTGCTCCATTCTTTAAAAAAGACATTTTTGCAATTATTTTGCAGCGTCAGAGAAGTTTAATTCTCTAAAGGAATGCCCTGCATATACTAAAAATACACACCTCTCTTCAAAGCTTCAATTTCCATGACGGGAAGAACCTCCAGGATCTTCCATTCCATACTCTGCCCGTTGTGTCCAGATGGATAAGATCACATACCTGACCTGTAGGAGCACAAGCCCTCCCATAAAGCAATAGATTGTGGTGGCTTAAACCAGCTGTTAGAGCATAAATACTACTAATCTCCTCCTGTTGGAGGACTCACCTGGTCCTACAACCGGTATTCCACTCATGCGGTGGTAGCGGTGTGGAGAGCTGGTGACGTCTGTGAAGGGTTCACCACCAGTCCCATGGCTGAACCAAGGTCCTGCTGGTGGGGTAAGTGCATCTCAGAAGGGGGAACATCTGTGTGATGGAGCTGGAGTTCTCCAAAAACTGTTCCCTTCATCTCCAGCTCTGAGAAAGGTAATTAGGAAGCCTGAAGCGTGCAAAGCCCAGTTGTTCCTCACAACGCAGAAAAAACCCTCTTTAGGCTATTTCACAAGCTATTATTTTTTTAATCTCTTTCCTTCCTATATATCACAGACTACATGTTGGTTTTCATCAAGTGCTTTCTATTAAGCCTATCACCGCTCTTATCAGTAAATTTTGCTGTATTTAAAAGTTTCCTGTACTTCACCGTACACTTATCTTGTATTTGATTTTATCTTTGACTAGATAGGCTGTCAAGAAATTTCAGATGGGGCACCTGCTTTATAAATGAATTAACAAATAGCAATAGCTTTGGAAGATCACAGGTAAAACAGTAAAATATGAGACTCAGAGGTCCAGAGTTATTTTACTCCTCCTAAAGGCAACTCATACTCTTCAGGCAGCGGTTCAACAGACTGTTCATACATCTTTGAAGTATGGAGGACTAAATGCTTGCCTTTATTTCCTGGGATTAAATGTCATGGGAACAGAGACAGAAATGATGGTGTGTGCTTTCATTACAAAATTCTTGCAAAATTTCTGAACTGCAGGTTTTATCAAACGAAACTGCACTCCAGCGGGCAGCATCCTGCTGTAGCCATTTCCATCACTTCCTCGCGCTCCTGATAAAACAGTTTTACAAGAGCTTGTCACGCAATAATATCTGTATTAAAACATCTCACCACTACACAAAAGCACACGTTACTCTCTCAAAAGTCAAAAACTCAAGGCCAAATTTTACTATCCATTAACTCCGAATTATTCCGCCAACTGAAAGAGCGCAGCCTGAGCAGATTCAGAGATTCAGCAGAAGCATTAAAGATGTGAAAAAGTGAGCAGTTATTTCCACATCAGCATCACTCGGGAGGGAGCAGCCAAGTTGCACTGACTGCTTCACAGGGCAAGTATGAGAATACAGTGAGACGGGGATTTTATTGAGTTCCTCCAGGACCAGAGGCTCCTCTCCCACAAAGGTACATAAGAGATGGGCATTCCCACCCAACCACTCTGCCAGAAACTACTTTTTCACTGTAATATACAAACATATAACACTAATGGCAGTAAATCAGCAAACATTATTTAAATTGCCCAGCTCTAACACCCTTCATCCCCTAGAAATGTACTTCAAAGCCACATTTGCACAAATTAACAAGGGCAAGGGCATGATGATGCATCAGTGAACCTGCACTGGGATGAGTAAACATGGTAAGAGCTTAAATTAGAAAATACTTTCCATAACACTGTTTGAATTACAGGGTAATTAGGATTGTGGGTGGTTTTTTAATACACCTTGTCAAACTTTAGGTTCAGGTTAACACACAGCAGTGACCTTGGTAAAAATAATACATTCACTATAGACTGTAGTTTAAAATGAGGAGGAGTCTGTAAAGTTTCAGCCTTATAATGGATTTGTAATTTTTGTATACTGCACACATATATATAAATATTTTAGCACTTCAACCACGAGAATATGATTAATTTGAAGTTTGAAAATGAATGATACGAGGCAGACTATGGCTGGTGCCTCAGGGCTACCCTTAGAAAGCATTTCTTTTGCAGAGAGGGCTATTGAGATCTGCTGGGGTGAAACACAGATTGGATTTTAGAGCCTGCAGTGTACTCACACAGCTGCATGAAACAACTGAGAGACTCCTTTAAAAATATAGTTGTGAGGCTGGACTATTACAAAACTAGGACTCTAACAAAAAATTCTTAAAGTCCCTGCGCTGTAAGCATAACTTTTATTTGTTTTATGGAATAAAGGTAGCACAGAAATTCTGAAATACATAACTGCACAGCTCTCAGCTTCTAGGTAGTGAAACGCTTTGGGTCATAAAAGGCAGTTTTGGGCAATGCTAGTGAAGGCTTCCCCAAAACAACACGCTAAGAACACACTGGGCACCTCACTCTGCCTGACCAGGGAAGTTTGTTGGATAAAACTGCTAACAGATGGCAATGCTTTACTTTAGAAGATTGATCCCAGTAATAAAGAATGCAAATTGCACCTCTTCACTCCTGTTGATGCAAATCCATTAGAAAATCTGACAGAAAAAAGCAGCACACTTCTTGTAACAATTTAAGTGTGACTGCTCAAAATTTGACACAGAGATAACGTGTTATCTGGGCTTCTTCTAACCTCAATCAGATTTGCTCAAAGAATTAGCAATACTTCAGCTTACATTGGTGCTCTCATTTAAATAAAAACTTACGAGATTCAGGAAAACAGGAAGTTTATATTACACCACTGTATATTGTTCTCCATTAAGAGGATATGAACTGCTCTAAGGGTATAACATGCTTAGTTAACCAGCACACACGTGTGAGCACAGTATCATATTGGTTTCTTAAATATACACGCTTTAAATGGTAACTTGACATTTCTGTGTATTCTGTGACATACAATACACAACAAAAATATTTTCTTCATTACAGTAGTGCTATACATCAGTCAAAATTTATTAACTAGTATTTTCTGACAATTCAGTCAGTCAGTTTCAATTATTTATTATTCAGATGCTTTTCACTTTTTTCCGAGATCATATTTTTCCTGCATTGTCAATAGGAAGTCATATTTGCTATTCAATTTACATAATGTGTAGGCTCTCCTGAGTCATCAAAATAAGCTGAAGTAGTAGAGAAGTGACTTACATGAATATCAACGACTCCTATTTTTCACTCTGGGTGACATCCATATGAAGCCAAGGCATGCCCAAAGAGTTGGAAAATAATACGAAAAAGGACATGGAAAGAGAGGCAAAAGGGCAGCCAGTGTGACAGGAGAAACATCTGGCCATCAGCAAAACACAGCAAGAAAACAGTAACTAATACAAGGGGGGTTTCCCATGGAGCAAACACATGGGTACGCGGACAGAGGGTTTCGTAAAGACAATTTGGACCACAGTGCACCTCTGCTGATCAGCAAAGGAATGATATCCCAGGTCTAAACAGCTGTAATGAAGAACAGATGGTTGTAGCCACAGTACCAGAAGAGCTTAAACACCAACTTGCCAAAGCGTTGGGTGTGCAGTAGCTGAAACAGATGACTCAGCCCAAAGAGGAGTCCCTTCAATCATCATAGAATGGATGGGGTTGAAGGGCCCGTTCCCAACTCCCACAGTGCCACCCCTGCCATGAGCAGGGACATCTTCACCAGCTCAGGTTGCTCAGAGCCCCGTCCAGCCTGGCCTGGGATGTCTCCAGGGATGGTTCATCCACCTCTCTGGGCAACCTGGGCCAGGATCTCACCACCCTCAGTGTAAAAAATGTTTCCTTCCTGTCTAGCCTGAACCACCACCACCCCTTGTCCTGTCGCAACAGGCCCTCCTAACAAGTCTGTCCCGGTAGGCCCCTTTTAAGCACAGAAAGGCTGCAATAAGGTCTCCCCAGAGCTTCTCTTGTCCAGCTGAACACCCCAGCTCTCTCAGCCTGTCCTCCCAGCAGAGCTGTTCCAACCTCAGATCATTTCTGTGGCTCCTCTGGCCCCTCTCCAGCAGGTCCATGTGTGTCCTGTGCTGGTGACCCCAGAGCTGGACGCAGGACTCCAGGTGGGGTCTCACCAGAGCAGAGGAGGGTCACTAACGCCCTGCGGAAATCACGCCAGTGATCACCATGGGAAAAGCCAAGGAATCAAGAGTGACTTTTTCAACCACTTCTCTGAATAATATGCTCAACCTCATCATTCTTGCCCGAAATTTTTCTTATAAGAAATATATTTTCACACAGAAAAGTTAAATCCTTCTGGGAGAGAGAATAAAAATATCTGTTTCTCAAAATTTATCAGGAAATATTTTTTTTACATAATGATAAAAAAAAAGCACGGTTATCCATGCTTAAGTCTGAAGCAATCACGGGCATAAACAAATCTTCATCAGCAATGGGAGTGTGTTCCACTTTTCTGCACAACTCATTACTGACAATACCATGAGAAAATCTTTATAAGGTTCTGTTTCTCATTTCACGAATTTTTACAGCTAATGTGTTCTCAGTCAAGAATAATACAGTGATTAGAACAGAGCTCGGTAAGAATATTTGGCAATGTAATACCTATAGAATTTAATGAATATCTCTCTGACTAGAAGAAAATTATTGATCACCAATTTTTTTCATGCTTTAGATCAATTTTTACATCATTTAGAATAAAGTTTCTAGAGTTAATTCATGAGAAGATACAGATAACAAGCTTTGAAGGTAACGAGATATTGATTTGTGCAACTTTCTAGGCTAATTTTAAGATCTGATCAGAGCTAATTTAATTTGACTAGTGCTTTTTATACTTTTAGATACCTACAAAATAACTTGAAGATTCCCTTAGACAACAAGTTCAGGAGACTTCGTCAGAAAATAAGACTGGGAAAACTTATGTGGTTTTGTATTCACTTGTGCACATCCACTTATGCATGAATACACACACACCAGCTTGTTTAGTGACAAAATATTACGTGGAATAATCAGACAAGAAAGGAAGCAAGAAAGGTCTCAGTGTGCAGCTACCTTTCAATTAGGAGTCTCCACTTAAAGATTAATTAAAAAAAAACTCAACAGTAGAAGACGCAATTTTGCTTCGGTCATGTTTAACGTTATCTCAGTATCATTTTGTGTATTAAGCATTTTGCGCTAAATTATTGCAATTTCCAGATTCGAATAGGATGAGCCGTGATTTTCCACATTGGAGCTTCCACACGCCTTGGCAAGATCGCTCTGCTCCCGGGACACCGCAGGAGCAGACGACACTCTCGGACCGGGATTTGTTAAAAGCCCAATCCCGGATCCTGGGTAATAAGCGTTCGGCAGCCAAATTAAGTAAAATCTAGAAACCATCTGTTTTAGAAACTTAAATGATTAATTTTAGGAAGATGTTCTACAAATGAGGTTATTTTTGGCATAGCATTTATTTATAAGACATATCACTAGCAATCCAGCATTTTTCATACTAGGCTTATAACTACATTTTCCAGTTATCCATCTGGGCCCTTTTCAATTCAGTGGTTTAATTAAAACTCAATGGTATTATCAATCTGTTGCATTTTTCATTTTGATGGTTATTACATTTACAGTACAGCAGGAGTACAAATTAGAGTAAGAAGATAAATCTCATCTTAAAATTTCATTTCTGTATCTTTAGTAACTTTCGTTGTCATAATATTTTCCAGCTCATTCACGTTTATAAAACAGTTCTAATGATCTATTTTTTATGATTACGATAAAGAGAAAGAGGAAGAAACTATTTTTCCATAGCTTTACACATCTTACAGGACATCTCTCATCCTTCACTCCATCAGTCTGGTCAACAGATGGGAATTACACAGCAAGGCTGGGAAAAGGTCCATGAGGGAGCTGATATTAAGAGTTTTCTTTTCACCTCTTAAACATGTAATTTGGCAGTAAATAGCCAAGTACATATCTGAGAGAATCAGAGAGAGACGTAGGACAAAAAATAGCAGATTCCCCAAATAAGAGAATGGTGAGATGAAAATTGTGATGTTGCAAGTTACAAGCCGTTTTAATTAATATTGGAGAGCAAAGCTGTGCCTTCAGACTACCTAAACAGTCTTGGAGGGCTCTAGCTTTAGTTTGCAGCATCCAAACGAGCCTTAAATTTCAGGTCAACATTTTGGCTTAAGTTTTTACTGGTGGAGATTATTTCAGACATTTTTTTTTAGTGGCACATAACAACAAAACCAGTCCATACTCAGTTTGCTTACAATTCCAAAGTTAATTAGAGCAAGCTTTATATGGCCAAAAGCAGAAGGGGAAAAAGACCTCATAGCTCTTGAGTAAACTTCCTAGAAAAGTGGAAACAACAACCTCGGCTACTCTTTCACCTCTTACTACTACTACAGAAACAGGTGTAATTTACCTGGACTACACAGCTGCCCATGTGTGCTCCTAGTGAGGTCGTCAAAGCTTTGCAAAGCTTATGGGACCTCGAGAAACACAAAAACCAGTTTGATACAGGGTTGCCTGTTTTTCTAGCAGTTTCTTCATAGCCGTAAACACCCTAAAATTCTAATTATAATCAAGAGAAGACAGCACTGTAGATATCAGAAATTAGAAGAGACACATCAAGTCCCCCAGCCTGTGACCAAGACATTAAGGAGCTTATTTACCATCACTTTCCCAGCTCTTTATGCAGCATTCCAAGTGTTCATTGTTTCCCTGGGGAGACAATTCCTCTCTTCATTTTCCAGCTCCAAGTCTTGCAGCAGAGTTTCTCCCATGCCAGGGCTGCCTGGCTGGCTCCGAAAATGGCAGAGCATTTGGAGCAACACTGGTGAAGACTTATTAAACGAAGCTTCAGAGCTGGTTTTGCTGCTCTTGTTTGCAATGCCGGCTAAAAAAAAGGGAAAAAAAATAAACCTCTCTGGGTGACACATTCAGTGCCACTGAATGCTTCAGGTTTTCAGGAAGAAACATTTCAACTACTCCCTATAGAAACAGCAAAACAAGGTTAACTCCAGCAGGCATTAACAAAAGTACAGGAAAAACCTTACTTCTTTTTATTAAACAGTAAGCAGAACTGTTTGCAAACACTGTTGTTTTCTTTCAAAATCACAAAGACAGATATTTGATAGCAGTGGGCATAGCAAAAGTGAATGGATGTGCAATGCCAGCTCCCCGTAGAAGCTTTATCAGGATGCACTGTATGGGAATAAAGAGCATTAGAGGCTTGTGCTGCCCAAAAGCAGACAGACACACGCTTACCTACCTGCTCCTCTCCCTGTCCCTTGATTTGAGGAATCAGCAGTGAGGGAGAAAGGGACCTTGGGGTCCTGGTGGACAGCAGGATGACCATGAGCCAGCACTGTGCCCTTGTGGCCAGGGAGGCCAATGGCATCCTCGGGTGTATTACAAGGGGAGTGGTTAGTAGGTTGAGAGAGGTCCTCCTTCCCCTCTACTCTGCCCTGGTGAGACCACATATGGAATATTGTGTCCAGTTGTGGCCCCTCAGTTCCAGAAGGACAGGGAACTGCTGGAGAGAGTCCAGCGCAGGGCAACAAAGATGCTGAAGGGAGTGGAGCATCTCCCGTGTGAGGAAAGGCTGAGGGAGCTGGGGCTCTGGAGCTGGACAAGAGGAGACTGAGGGGTGACCTCATTAATGTTTACAGATATATAAAGGGTGGGTGTCACGAGGATGGAGCCAGGCTCTTCTCAGTGATAACCAATGGTAGGACAAGGGACAATGGGTTCAAACTGGAACACAAGAGTTTCCACTTAAATTTGAGAAGAAACTTCTTCTCAGTGAGGGTGGCAGAGCCTGGACCAGGCTGGACCAGGCTGCCCAGGGAGGTTGTGGAGTCTCCTCTGCAGACATTCAAACCCACCTGGACACCTTCCTGTGTAACCTCATCTGGGTGTTCCTGCTCCAGTGGGGGATTGGACTGGATGAGCTTTTGAGGTCCCTTTCAGCCCCTGACATTCTGTGAATCCATGACCTAACCAATGTACAACCTTCCACTTGCATCTTCAGTTCATTGCAAAGCCAAGAGGACCACAACTTAAATATTTACACTGGTAAAAGTTATAAGATCAATTTAATAGATAGATACACATAACTACAATAGGAATGAGTCAACACAGATTTTATGAAAAAAAAAATCCACATTTCAAATATAGAGCTCTTTGGAGGAACCAGAAAGCCCATAGGTAAAAATGTAGCTATTGACTACATGAAGCAGGATGTTACCAAATTCCAGCAGCAGTCTCATTCCTTTGACCAGAGAAGACACCACCTCAATTATACATAAAATTATACATAACTGGTAACGGGCTCCATAACTAGTAACATTTCAGACAAAGATTGTGGAGTCATTTGAAGAGTGCTAAGAAAATACAGAATGTTCAGTTCCAAGGAGACACCAGAATATCAAGGAACACTGGAGAACCAAGCATCCCTGCGCAGGACATGGTACAAGGGATAGCGCGGTCCCATTTGGGAAACTGCACGTAGTGTTAGTCCTCATTTCAGAACAGGACAGTAAAATTAGGGAAAGCCCAGAGAAGGGTAACAAAGATTGTTAAGGTTTTCTTTCAAAAGGGGATTATATAGCCCGACTCATCAAACTGAAAAGAAAAAAAAAAAACACTAACATTTATATGATGTGAAATGGATGCAATATGGAAATCAGCAAGACAAAAGAAAAAAAGGAAAAGAATATTCACCATTCCTTATACCATTAGTTGATGGGCAGCAATCTTAAGCCCTTACAAAAATATAAGGCATCATTCAGTTAGATGACAAGAACTTTGAGGAAAAGGAATGTAATTTATTAGACCAAAGGAGGCAGTTAACAAAAGCAAACACACTTTCAGCATACACCATTGCAGGTCTATGAAGAACTACATTGTGGAACTTGTTGCTCTAGGATGCTTGGATGCCAGAAGTACAAATTGTTTCAAAAAGTAATTTAGATAGATGCTTGAAGAAACATCCATCACAGTATCACACAGTATCACAGTATGTTTGGGATTGGAAGGGACCTCAGAAGATCACCTAGTCCAATCCCTCTGCCAGAGCAGGAACGCCTAGGTGAGGTCACACAGGAACATGTCCAGGTGGGTTTTGGGGCTATTAAGGTTATTATCCCTAAGGTGCAGGCACCATCTCCAGCTCCAGGCTGCCACAAGTGGAAGGGGATGCAAGAAAGTCTCTATATTTGCCCTTTTCTTTCACAATTTCCCCAGCAAGGCCTGGGGTTGCTCACTGTACCTACTCTAATCGTCTTATTTGAAGCAAGTGGAAATCAAGGTTTGCAGAAGGTCACTGAGAAACATACATTTATTCTCACACACGTCATCTTCTGGCCTCACATCAAAGAAGAAACAACTAAGAAGCATTTATCTGATTAATGTTTTCCAGCGATCAACCCGTCCGCTGGGACACCATTCGTCAGAAGCTGTGTCTGGATCTGTGGTGTTCATCATTTTTTTTCTGCAGACCTCACACAAAGTCAGTGGAAATTCCTGCTGACTCAAACACTGGATCGGAGCCAGAGTTTCCACCAAAAATAAGTGGTTATACAGCTTAACAGATGAAAAATTATTTAACTGCTTGGTAAAATGAGATTCCAGCTTAGGTGCTCATCTTGATTACTGAAGAAGAATGAAGAACAACACAGTAAACCCTGACAGGCATCAGGAAGAAAATCACGACGTTCAAAAAATAGTCTGTAGCATTACAGGCAACGTCATCTATAATAGACTGATGGCTAAGGCTTGATGTCTGGCTTTTCCTTTTATTGTCAGCAGAGGGTTCCTTCAGCTAAATAATTATAACACTATTTTTAAAAAAATAAAGTTTAGATAACAGTATTTTAAAAAAATATGCAAGTACTAATTATGCAGTTGATCAGTTTTGACACGCCTGGCTATCAAGATGTTCAGCCTTCTATGAAAAGCCTGTAGTTAGAGAGAGGAGCCTACCATGAGTATCTCTTCAAGTTGACATCCCCAATCATTTTTGAAGTACTGGTACTTATGGTACCTGACACCCCCAGCCAACACCCACGAGAGACACATCTTACTCCACACACACAAAAGTGTCACTCACTTCAGCCAACTCACGTACATTTAACTTCGAAAAAATGCTAAAAAAAAAAAAATAATAACAATATTAAATGTACACATAACTTTACTGGGTCTTATGGTGGGAGCAGTAACTAATTATCCTTCTGAACAAGATACGTGGAAGCGCGAGCCGGGCTTGGCACTCAACTTGCATTAACTTTTTATATGAGTCAGACACCCAATTATCCTTTGTGCTGTTGAAAAATCCACCCTCGTCTCTTAATTCTTCTATTTCCATAAGAGTTGACATCTACTAAAACATCATTAGGTATGCAGTCAAAACAACATAACACTTCAAAAAATTACTGGTAGTCATACTTAATTGTCTGTAAAATATTTCTTTAAAAACTCAATAATTGGAGTCAATATTTCAGATATCTCTTCCATATGTCTTGGGGCTGGACATTTACTGGAATAGTATCAGCTACTGGTATTCACATCAGAAAGAATAAACGAAAATTAAAACATAGTAGTAGCCTATGCTTTAAGAGTAGTTCTGACTTAATTGCAAGATTATAATTAAAAGGACTGAAGTACCTACCAATTCCAAATATATTTCCGTTAAAAGGGTGATGTCTATGCTCTTGAAACAATTTTGAGCCCAAATCAAATTGAAGAAAATTGGTACAAGAGATGTAAATGATCGCGGCAAAGTACATAAAGAAAAAGCTAGAAAGAAGCACAAGCTTGTCAAAAACAATCACATAAACCCAAAAATGCAATTTATAAAATTATACAAAGTAATAAAAATGAATACAGATTGAATACAGATCTGCCTCTAGAATTCAATTTAAAATGTAAAGAAAAAAGATACGAAAGCTAGTTAGCATGAACACTAAGAATAATATGAGGTTTCAAGAATATTAGAAGCAAAAGGAATCACGCCAAAAAGATGATTAACTGCCCCATGGGTCCTACTGAAGTCCTCATTAGATAACCTCATCCCAGCCCTCTTGGAGGCTGAACAACCCCTTCCTTGACCTGAGTTAACACTTGAGTTTTACCGAGCACCCAACAGACACCCGTGGGACCAGCACCCACGCAGAAATCAGCATTTCCCACGGGTCCCTGGTTTCTGCCCACATTCCAGACACATTTCTCGCTGGGAAACCCCAGGCAGCCCTACACACCAAACACTTTCTTAAAGCGTGTTTTTCCCTACCCTCATTTCTGATGTGGTCACGTTTCACACCATCTCATCAATGTGCAATGTGCAGCATTGGTAACATACTCTGAGAATTTAGGTAGCAGTGCTTCCTTCCCATCAGAAGCATCCTGCGTCTTGAACGTGGAGGATAAAAGGAAGAAAAACATGTAAATTGGAAACAGATCCATTACCTGCAAAGAAAATATCTTCAATTTGTCAGAAATACAAACTGATATCCAGAATAATATTTTGGCTTGAAACAGAGAGGTCTGAGATGGGGCCTGTCAGATTACACCAACTGCAAAATACCAAAAATTTATCTGTGTGATATATTGCTCCAAAATTACTGCACACAACTGACTATTTGCCCAGAGGAAACCAGCTATGAACACAAATTAATATTTCTTCTTTGTTAAAATGAAAATAGCATATCCTCTCTTAAGGCGAGGTGTAATAAAGCAAAAACTGCAAGTGTCTTCTCATCTATCCCTGTATCTCTTTTCAAATGGAAAGGCCACTTAGCGCATAACAGAAATGATGCAGCTGCAAAGGGGATGGAGATAAGTGGGGACATGCACAGCCACGGCTGTATCACACTGCTTGGGAGGGCGAAAACAGAGTCTGTCACCTCAATGTAATTCCATGGCTGAGATTTAAAGAGCATCTCCAGAAAAAGCAGTTCCATGAACCACTCCTAGGTGTAGTTTATCAGAGTTTTGTAGGGTAATGAGGACACCCAGAACTGCCCCAGTGGTGCCTGCCCAAAGGTGGTCCATGCTACAGAGGATGCGCACAACCCACCAGCAAGACTCAACAGCAACCAGCACAGAGACTTTGGAAACAGAGAAAGAAATCAGCTTGAAAAGCAGGAAAAGCATGATTATTTTCTTATAGGACCGGGAAGCAAGGAGCAGCATGGAACTCACCCCAGGGAAGTAGATCTCACAGGGCAGATGGGTGATTAATTACGGAAAGGTGTTTATAAATTTATACTAAGCATCTCGTACTGTAGCTCATCGGGTGCATTGCTGATACTGGTCTTGAATGTATAGTTCACTGATTGCTGGTTTATTATGTCCCATTATTAAATCAATGAAGCTCTTCGATCCTGATTTGATTTATATGGGATGACGTGAGCAGGTTCTCCATGCAGCAAGCAGGTGTCACCGCTTTGCCCGCCCGGCTTGCTGAAAAACTGAGAAACTTCATACAGTCCATAAAATGTTAATCGCAAATATTTTATCACTAATTCAGCCACTTGAAGGAAATTACTGACGGCTTCAAGAACTGATCAGCGAGAAAAGGATCTCCCATGATTTTAGAGGGAATAAAACACCTTTGCTTGAAAAAAAAGTCATTTTGACTTTAAGCAAGCCTGGACACTCTAAAAATGCATAAGAGGCCATTATGGCTTTGGGTAGCTAATGAGTTTTAATAAAAAGTTTATTAGTTCTTCAGTTAAAAACCTTACATTAGAATAAAGAGAGGCCTGACAAAACTATTAAACCACAGACATTCTCTGCTGTCTCGGTCTGTTCACTCAGCTATTTTTCCCCCAAAGCAGACAGTCACTTACAACAGCTCACAAAACAACCAGCAGGCCATGGAGCCGTCAGTGTCTCACATTTCTTATACTGGATTTTATTATTATTTTTCTGCTGTAAATTCTGCTTTTCTGCAATTGCATTAAGCTTAGGTGAACTATACACCATGCACCAGAGTTTAACTCTCTGCTGACCACTCCTCAGAACAGCGTTTGTTACCAAAGCTGTGAACTTAGAGAAAAGGCAGGAAGGGGAGAAATCTAAGGATACTTTAGAAGTATCACAAGATGAGGTGGTTTCTTTAAAATTAGGAAAAATTAGGATGGCCACCAGCCCTCACTAGTGAGCGGTATCCTTTGAAGGAGCCACTAAAGCCATTTGGGAACCGTCTGTTTCTAGCAACAACATTCACGGAGCAGTTTGTACGCTTGAGATGGTGGAACCCGACCTGAATGGAGGAAAGTTGACTGGCAAAAGATTCCCTGGAAGGTAAATGTATTTATTCATTCTATAGCCTTTCTGCCTTACATTAAATTTATGAGCTTTTATGTTCTATTTCCAGCTCGGAAAACCACAGTCATAGCACAGAACAAAAAAAAAAATCCCACAAAGTCAAAAAGCGTAAAAAGAGATTTAACTGTCTCCTCTTACATTCTTTCTTCTCTTTGGGATAAATCTGTGGCTCGGGCTGTACGGCTCAGCTGTTCTTGGGTGGGAGCAGGGAAATCCAGAGCTCAGAAACAGGGACGGGGTCTGTTCCCTGTCCACCCCACAGAAAGAGGGTTTCTCCGGAGCCTCTGCCATCCACAAATGCCAACGTGAGATCGGTACCAAAACCACATCAGCTCCATTTGATCCGTCCTCGATAGCTGCAAAATGCTGAGCCCTAATATATGACAGTACAATCGACAAAATTATTCCATTTTCAAGCTATCACACACATACAAAAAAAGTTTTTGATGAGGTCAGGTAGGTCTGCCAAACAAAATCTCTGCCTAAAAAAATCTTCTCAAATTACAAAAAACCCTCTACTTTATTTAGCTTTGGTTGTTCCCTTTCTCTCCAAAAGCTGTGAGCTATAAATCCCTCCAGAATGGAGCCCATTAACGTAATCTCTAACAACCTGTAACACCGGCGGTACCAGCCAGCTGTCACCACCGTGCCTATTCAGGCTTTATATATTGTTCTTGGAAAAAAGCAGGGACACAGTACCTGGGTTTTTGTTTTTGTATCGGAAGAATGTGAGGCTAGAACATAATTATTGCATTTAGAAAAATGATACACGAGTTTCACAGTGGATGTTTTCTCTATCATCCCACCTGGTTCCTAACTGAGGGAAATCAGCTTCAAGAAAAAGGCTCCAGAAGGGTTACAATAAACTGAACAGGACAAAATGAAGCTCTGAAAATTAAGCTTTAGAAATTTGTAAGCTTCATCTTGATACAGGGAATTGACAACTGATTTATTAACACTTAATAACTAACACTTAAAGAACTAACCCTACCCCACATGACTAAAGACACTTAGAGAGCTAACCCTTTAACCCACATCACCATTGCCTAGCCTTGCTTAGCTCTGTGTAACTTATTGTACAAAAAACAGGACTTCACTGACGCCTTGCAAAAATAATAATCCTTGGGTGCATCCTTGATGCATCCTTGGGTGAACTAGATAACAGAAACTTGGGCACAGGACAGGAGATAGGCCAGTTTTAACCAACTCAGCAGTCTGAGACCTAACCAACTCATCACACTGGCCCAAAGGTGACCGTGTACAGAGAAAGAGGACCCGGGGTTGCGATCCCTGCGCAGGCGCAACCAGGAGGAGCCAGAAGTGGAGACTATGGAAGTGGTCTCCCAGAACTCATTGTAATACGAACCGCCTTCTCGGGGACAGGTTATGAATATGTACAGGTGTTCCTAAAACTTTAATGAATATGTAACACTTTACTGCATTTAACCAAACTCACAGCTACTGTAATTTTACACACGCATTAGATGAAATGATTCCCCGTGTGTCTGGCATCGTAAATAAATGCATACCTTCCTTATAACTTCAAGGGTTGTAAGGTCATCCCGCGCCTCAGTCTACAAGACTAAACTTCATCCGTCCTTACTGCCACGATTTTATTCTAAGCAGCTGTGATATTTGGAACAACTTACACACCAGAAGCCATGCACATTCTAAGAAAATATGTTTCTCTGTTTCTGTTATATATGTAGAATATAAGCACATAGAGAATATATATTTTACTTAGGTTTGAGGAGAAATCAGAAGACAGTGTCAATGTTTAATTTGACTGTCACAAAGGGAAGTTCTCTTTCAGACAGCGTTTCAGAAACTCGACTCCTGCTCTTTGAGAGGGGGAAGTCGGCAGCATCAAAACTTGGAAAAGGAGTTTGAACTTCCAAAACTCCGTTGTTCTCCACTTCACCGCCTGAACACAGAATAATTTCATTTGGTTTTGTTGTACAAAAAATGCTGCTACCCTCATTTCTGAACAGAATCACTAAAATAACGATTAGCCCTAATGTTTTACATTGAAACCATGATTTAAACAAGACAGAGTATGTACAAGAGGAACTCAAGAGACTAGATTTCTTTTCTATTTTCCTATTTAACATCTATGTCTTGTCTATTCCACAAGAATGTTTCAGATTATGGACGTCTCCTCTCAGTGCCGTGTCCAGTCCAGCTTTTGTCAGAGGATGTAAACCTGGTGCTGAAGGTGCAACTGAACAGCACAGACGGACTGTGAACAACATTGGGCCAAGAGCATCCCAGGCACATGGTGCTGACGCCATGAGGTCTTCACTGCTGTGAAGAAAACGTGAAACAACATTTTGGGGCACATTTGAACGTTCCTGACTCTCATGATGTCACCCAGCAAGAGGGACAACGCCACGAAATGCGCAGTCCTCGAGGTTGGCAGAACAGATGGAGCCTTAACCTTTACTGGAGACTCCGGTTACACAGCTTCTGCATCTTAAATAATTCATACCATCTGATCATATGGGAGCTTCAGCTGCAGAAACAGATGATGCTGAAAAAAGATCTGATCCAATCTGTTCACTCGCCACTACTCAAAAATTGGGAAAGGTGAACAGGTCATGCAGCAGCCCACAACCCTTAAAGGCACGGACGGGACTTCCAGCCCCAAACATTTATTACTGTTCATTACATTTACTACAATTTAGTGTAGGTTTGCGCTGTACCTCCAACTAATCAACTTTAACCCAATTTTGCTCTAAACCCAAGAAAAATACTTCCCCAAATTGCAGTAGAGATCATCTGCAGATGGATAAAATATAGGTAATTGCTGTGCACATTACCATACAAATATCTCAGTAACAAATAGTAGTTTGCTCTTCAAAATAAGATCAAATATTTGCAAATCAGTAACAGCACTTCTGCAGGACAAATAAGACCCCAAATTTTAAAACACTGACAAGAAACTTTGGGCTTAGAGCAGCATTTGTGCTGACCCTCAGGAGGGGCATATTACAGTAAAGCAGTCCCCGTTCAACTTCCTTTAATATTCCAGGGTAAACACTGTTTTATAAAAGCTGATTCACGAACAGACCAAATATTGCTGCTCCGGGATGCACAACAAAGAGCGGGGCAGATGGTCAGGGGTGGCAGCAGCTTCGCTCATCTGATTTTAATCCATCACCACAATTCTGTCAGAGCCCTCAGCCACGTGCCTTCCACTTCCTCACTTGTTCGGTTCATGCAAGGCATCCAAAAAAAGCCCGCTGCTCAAGATGTACAGCTCAGATTTACTATTCAACCCTGGCAGCACTCCTGGGTTTTTTTTGTTTGGTTTATTTTTTGAAACATGCTTGGAGAAATCAATTTGCTTTTGGCTGAGAGAATCTCTGCCAGGTTTTCCATCCTAAGTGCATTTTAATCGGATCGCCGCGAAAACTTTTCAAAAAAACAGTATTTAATGAAAACAAACAGATGTCTAACTACCAAATGTCACTGTAAGCCTGTCAACATGTGTCATCACCAAGTTTTAGTAGCAAAACTAAAAAAAAATAATGAGAGATATGAGGAGCGAGCGGCTCCCACGCACAGAGCGAGCGGGTGCCCGTGTCAGCGTGTGGGTCCGCGCTCCCCACACAGCCGCCCCCTGCCCTCCCACCGCTCACCCTCAGCATCCTCACCGCAACTCCTGCAGGAGGGGGCACGTCTCAGGCAGCTGATTCAACAGAAAACCCTTAAAAATGTCAAGGAATAAAAAAGTATAGCTTGATGTGACAACAGAATCGAGTCACGCGGCAGGGTCACCCACCCTGACCCACTGAGCAGTGGGGTTGTGGGTGGAAACCTCTGCCCAGGAGAGGACACAACTGCCTCGGGTGGCAGCTCTGCAAGTCCACGCTGTAACCTCCTGCATAAACACACACGCTTAAATGAGACCCGAGTTATCAGCCGAGGCAGCTTCTCCGGAGGATAATTCCACTTACAGCAGGTGATGCTCATACAAATGAAAAGGAAGAGGAGAATTTGGAAATACACACTGGGGATGCAGCCAAAGAGAGCGCAGACGCCAGGCTCTTTCACCCAGCTGCATTCACGCTTCAAAACACTCGCATCAAGATTATGACTCCTATTTCTAAGAATAAGGCTGAATAAAATGATCAATGGTTTCTCCCTCTACTTTCCATAGGAAAAGCCAAGAGCCTGTCTAAACTTTCCTTCCTTAATGAAACTCTTATTGATTTTTCATCCTTGTGAATCATTGCCTTGGAGCAATTCCTTTTAGCCGCAGGTTCTCACATTTAATTTGTATGTATGCTTAAGGGAAAGTTTATCAATAGAGTCTCCAGAGAGATACTAAAAGAGGTTTATGAGAAAGTTATGAAATTTTACATATGGCATCTACCAACCTACTTAAAAAAAGTCAGCCTAGAATAATTCATGACATTAACAATCACCAGTTTAATGTAACATCCTATGCTACCTCCGAGCAGCTGTCAGTGCATAAAGACAACAGACATCAGACTGAATAGATTTGTGTTGATAAAGGGTGAAAATAAAAACATCAAAACACAAATTCTTTCAGGTGTATGTGTCTTCCACATGCTAAAAGCGACCTAAAGACAGGCAGAGCAGAACCTGTGTGTGTTTGTCCATAGGATACCAGGGCAGGTACTGGCATCAAAATGCATATTCAGGTGAGGTATGAGAAAAAAACTAATCAGAACTACATTAACATACAGCTTTGCCAATACTGTCAAAGACATAAAAAGAAACAAATCTCTGATAATTTATTCTTAAGCTAAAATTCCCCAGCTGCTTCAAATGCCATTTAGATAGGAAAAAATTTAAAAAGCCTTTTAGCTCTCATTCATGCAAAATATGCTGATTAAAATATGCTGATTTTACCAGCCAATGGAGGAAGCAAGTTTATGGGCCATCATCCAAGATACAGTAATTCCACTACCTGTTAGCCAGGTTCATACCTAAAAAAAGGAGACATTATTTTGCTTAAAAGTCAATATTTTGGATTGTGATGAATATTGTCTAAATGGCACTGCACACAAGTAAAAAGGATTGGCTAGGATTTTGTGTCAGAAAAGCTGAAAACAAGGATGTTTCACAAAGAATCGGCTTCTGAGGAGGAGACGAAAACAAAAACAGGCCCTATAAAACTTTTACAGAAGACGTTGAATGCGATCTGCCGTTTTATCAGTCAGCCACTCATCTACCTATTGTCCTTGAGAGGTGAAGCAGGAAGAAAGCTGGATGGAAATCATCTTTTTCCCATTTGTCTGTCTTCTTGTTAAACTATCAGCTTATTAGAACTACCCTAATGGTGATCATACAATTGCCCTCAACCGTTTGCCAAATTACCTGATTAAGGAAGGAATTAAACAAAGGCGGGGAGGGAAACCGCTGTGGGTCACGGGGATGGGACTGAAGAACGGGCTGTGCAAGCGGGTCAGACTCACATCTGAGTGTGCCAAAGCAAGGACAGTCCTCGACCTGCACAAGAACAAGCGCTGCACAAAGCTGAATGACAATACTAATGTAGGATGCTTGTCCCACCACAAAGAAAAGTGGCAGCACCAGCACAAGGAGCAAAAATGACAGGTCTTCTACTCCAAAAAAGCATAAGAACTGTAAGAAATCATACTGGGATGAGAAAAAAAATCACCACAAAATCAGCAATACCAAACTACTGAGATTAAAAGAAAGAACATTTATAAAATCCTACATGAAGCAAGCATGAAAAGGTTGCTCAGTTGCAAGATAAGTGAGTAATGTAACCTTTCAAAGCAGCAACAAAAAGCGATTAGACCATGCCTTGGATTGAAAATGATTGATTATTACTGCTAATATTGGAATTGAAGTTGACTGTAATGCTTTTTATGTAATTGCTTTATTGACTGCAGCATAGTTTTATTTGGTAATATATTCAGAACACTGAGTTTACCATTTCTGTAGCCCGACACGCTAAGACACACAGACATATCGTTACAATATATTTAACCCAATGACATTGTATTAAACAGCACATACTAAGGCTGGCTCCTGACTTTTCAATAAGGTCTATGGGGAACCTTCTGCCTGCACAATCATCGAGTAGATGCAAGTTCCAGCAACTCTCTGCATCTGTTCACCAGTTTATTCCATAAACTCTATCAAAATACCTTAAATGTGATTTGGGGCCCTGTGTGCTGTAATAATTAAATCATTTTGAGGACCTTGAAAGCTGACTCATCCATTTAAAAAAAAAAAAAAATCAAATCAATCAAGGACAAGTAAATCATAGTGAAGAATATGAATAGGTAAAACTTTTTAATATATCAAAGTATATTAAAATTTTGAAATATCTGTAGGCAAAGCAGGGATTTTATTGGTTTATCACCTTTGTTTTCTATTTATTTGATTTTCCATCCCCTCGTGTCACTCCCTGTCTTTTTTTGATGGAGTCCTAGCGCAGGTCGCTGGTTAATTAGCCATCAATAATTACCTAAAATGAGGGTGAAAATTTTAGGCTGCTTGAGCTCCCATTACTAAACCAAGCAACATGTTTGAAAGTTCATAACAAAAAGCATAAGGTATTTTAGAGTGTTCCAAACATAAATATAATGTTAGCTTTAAAGAAGTAAGTATGAAAAATATCAAAGCAGGTGTGTAATACCAAGCTTTATCATCTACTGCACACGTATATTGACTTAACTGAGACACGCTCACTTATCTACAAAGCAAAAATTGGGTTTTAAGTACCGTCCTTCGCAAGACCCCGAGGGCACAATAACATTACTGTCATCATTTACTCCAACTTCCCTGTCTCTCATTCAATCCTTCTCCACGTCTTCAAAACACTGAGTTACATTTCTATTTCTGCCGCTACACCAGTGTCCTTGGGTAGATGGCAACACAAGTATACACAGTCAACATATAAAAACACAGAAAAAGTAATGTATAAACATACACACACAGGTACTAAAATATAAGTGACACATGGAACACGCAGGCTCACCATATAACTTTCATCTCAGTGCTACACGTACAAGGATATACTTGGCTCTTTTTCTTGCACACTTTTTCATGTTTGGAGCCAATTCTAGAAGTACAGTTTTCTTAGTACTTTGCAGAGGAATGCTGAACATAGAGGATTGATATTTCCTTAAGAGAAAAGTATGATCGATAACAGTTAAAAGTTTGGATAAACCCTCATTATTGGATTTCTACAACTTCAAAACGAATACATGTCGGCTGCCTGGTAAGCACAGACACAACTTCACATATTACGAGCTCACCGCTGACAGCGAATAAAGCTAAATTGGGCAATACACATCTGCAGAGTCACGAATTTCCACATGAACAATGGTTGAAATCAAGATACAACTATACTTGGGTAACGAAATATTTAATGCCAGTTGAAAAACAGAGGTCCTGAATTAGTTTAACTGGAAATATTGAAAGCTCAGCTAAATTGTCTTATGCTAGTAATCCAGGGTATGCGTTTAACACACAGAACTGCCAACAACTTACTGAAGTTCAATTTTACTTCCACACAAATGCAACCTTAAGTACACCACATTTAATAAAAGAACTTCTGAAAAGTTCCTGGGGTTTTATCATCACAGTTTCCATTTAATCCTTGTTTGTAAAAACTCCAATTCTGTACTCCATCCAGGAAGCTGCTTCAAAACTACACACCTAATACACATCAGAATTGACTAAATGTACAGAAACATTTGTTCTATATCCAGTGTCTCCACTATGAAGATTTTCAAAAGCTATGAGGACAGTGCTTATTTTGCTGAAGAAGCAACTGGGTGATATAAATTAATTTAACTAATGGGTCAAAAGATCTTAAAGATGTCATGAGCACTGAATTTATTTTAGTCTTCAGCAGCTTCAGACTTGTGAAATTTATGGTTATAAATGTCATGCTGCAGAGAAGTAAAACACACCTCATACATAGGTGGGTATTTTTAAACTATTGATATTTGAAGGTCTTTGGATCTCGGGGGTGATGGAATAAAACCCAGAGGACACCGATCAGTGAAAAAGTTCAGCTGATACCACAATAAACACCAGATATCCCCTTGCCCTGTATTAAATCATGTGGCTGGCACCACCAGTCATGTTTCATACTTCTGTTGACCTATTCAATAGGTCAATAAAGTCCTAATAAAGGCTTATTAAAGTACCTACCTTACACATTTAATTTTTTAAGCATATTGAAATTTTAATACTTTAAATGTCAGGATTTTTCACGAAGTTGTTCGGTGGGAACTATTATTGCAAATAAAGCGTAGGAACACTTTTAAAGTTGCTGTTAACTATGCTGGAGAATACGAATCCTTTAATTATCAATTCGTTCTGTACGGGGTATAAACATCACTCTGAACTGGTGGCAATAGCCCCTTCTCAATGTCTTCTGAAAGTCTGACAGCACTGCTTTATAAAGAGACATAAACACCTTTTAAAACCTGATCCCATGGAATACAGTGAAGGGAAAAAAATGGTACATCAATGAGGGGGCAAAACCAAGCAGCAAATACATCAGCTTAAGAGAAATAATGGTGGTTTACTGGTGTTTTCCCCGGGAACAGCTGGGTACCAGCTCACGACGCGGGCTGCGCGGCCGAGGCGTCGGGCTGGCTCCTCTTTGAACATGTGTCCTTTCAACTGGAATTAATCACTCTCTTTATCACTCCTGCAGCATCTGGAGCCATAATCATTACCCAACTGCTGAGAAAGAAATGAAACCACTAACCGCACAGGGAGCGGAGCTTAGCGTTCGGAGCAGGAAAGTTTTTATTAAGATTTCATTGGAAAAGTGATTTTTCACGGCCAGCCTTCCAGGACATGCCACACAAAAGCTGGATGTACTTCAGCAGCTGCCTACAACTCATCCTCCTGTATACAGAACCAATATTTTTAGAACCGCTATAATGAGGTTTTAACATACTTTTCCAAATTTAGCTCTATAATCCTAAATCTCTGTTACACACAATATGGCACAGAGATACATTTAACCATAAAGGTCTCTAGAAGATGGAAGTGCAGAGGTCTACAAGGCGGTAGACACCGGGCAACAGTAAGGACCAGATTCTGCCTCTGGATTCACACTCCAGACTCCTACTGATCTTAGCAGGAATTCTCTATGTAAACTGCAGCTCATCTATTCAGAACTCCTAGACAGAATGAAATGCCCAGCTGAGCGTGATCAAAATAAACCAGAACATTATGTCAATAATGTGCATTACCACTAAATATCCCCCAACCCTTCCAACTTGTGTTCCTGGTTTTTGCTGTTCTTTTTTTAAAAAAATGAAAATATTAAGTGGGTTACAGCAGAACTACTCACAAACATACCAGGAAAAAAAGCTATCTAGGGAAATGCAGGTATCAGTGGTCACACTACCCAAAACTCACATCCCTAGAAAGAGTCAGCTGCATTTTCTGCATGCTGAGAACAACAATGTGCATCTTAGGGATTTTAATACAATTTTCTGCATTTTCACCCACAGTTATTCCTCTCTACACAGGAGCTGAATGAGGAAGTGATTACCCTTATATATTGAAATCATTCCATTAAGCGGCAAAGTGAAACTCTTACTCCAGGGGGATTGGACTGGATGATCTTTCGAGGTCCCTTCCAATCCCTAACATTCTGTGATTCTGTAACTAACTTACGATATAATTAATAATAATAATAATAATAAAAAAAACACTGCAGGGTTCTGAACAAGGGCAGCAGAATAATTAAATCTACTTCTCCACTGAAACAGGCTGAAAATGTGATCATCCATTTTTAATGCTCCACCTATACGTAACAACAGAAATCTTTCCAACAGCTGCATTCAATTAAAAAAATATTAACCCCAAGGAAAAAGTACAAAAACATCCCCATCTGTTTTTCTTGCCACTCACTGTGCTGCTTTTGTGAGTGAAATATGTACAACAATACAATCCAACAAAGTTGAATGAAAAGTACCACAATCCCAATAATAAGCTATCTTTATTTTTTTTTTCTAAATGAACAATTTAAAAGGAACCACTTTTGCAGATTTTCCCCCGTGACCCACAGCTCTGTTCCCATAGTAACTATTGAGGAAAGAAAAGGATAAGACGCCTAACTTATACTTTTCCCAATACCAACAAAAACCAGAAAAAAGCACCTTATTCTCAAAAACTATTATTCTCAGGAAGGGAAGAGGGACATTAAAAGATTAGTGTGAATCTCCTGTGTAATCTAGTTTAAACCACCACCTACTGAACATTTGATGTCAGTTAGAAAAAGATATTTGTTAAAGCGTGTAGTCTTTGTGTGAAAGAACTGCTGAAATAGTTTTGCAAGCCCAACAATAACAAAATTACCAGGCACACGGGGTAACAGCTTCCACCCGGACCCAGCCGAGCTGTCGGTGCGCGGCCTGCGCTGAGGAACCAGCACCTCCCTGTCATCCACAAGCACATAAAGCGTTAATTTTAATATATGTTTCAGTGTCAATTCAGTTCCCACTTTGCTTGCCTTTTTAATTTGATTGATACTCTATTGTTCCCATATTGCTCGCGGCAGTGCACTTTTTTAGGAAAAACTACAGAAGCCAACGATTCTTTCTTTAAGCGGTGCCACCAAGAACCTTCCACTGGTGTCTTCAAGTCCCTACAGGAAAGCAGAGCTCATCACAGGATCATTTTGGTTGGAAGAAACGCTCAAGATTGAGTCCAACCATTAACTCCAGCACTAAACCATGTTCCTAGGAACCTCATCTTTATGTCTTTTAAACCCCTTCAGGGATGGTGACTCCACCACTGTCCTGGGCAGCCTGTTCCAATGCTTCACAACGCTTTCCATGCATAAATTTTTCCTAATATCCAATCTAAGCCTCCCTGGTGCAACTTGAGGACATTTCCTCCCATCCTGTCCTAATAAGAACATCCCAAGTTTTACAGACAAGGGAAAAGGGCACCAGTTCAAGCATTTCTGCATCTCTGAGCTTGCCTTCCAAACCAGAACTCCTGCAGAAACAATCCTGATGTCTCTGGCACGGACGTTCTCTGGGCCAATAGGGCAGGTTCTCCAGCCATGACCCATAGGCTTAGCTTTCCGCCCTGTGAATTAAGATTAAATCCAGAAGCTCTGGTGGACAGAACCCAGGTGGGTCTGCAAAGCACTACGATGGCACATCGACCCAACACAGCAGCAGAGCTCCAGCACCTGGAGGCCAGGCCAGGCCAGAAGATGAGTTTCCAGCATAAGAAAGGTTCTCCAGGAGAGGGATGGAGCTCCTCTCATGTACATTTATCCAGCTTTCAGACAAACTCACCAACATTTACTGCCTGAGGACACAGGGTCTCCAGCAACTTCTAAATGTCTCATCCACCTACATATGATCTGAACCACCACTGGACTAAGGCAACAGATGCATCTCCACAACTTCAAGACAAGTCGGGATTCAACTGTTGAGGAAACAATACCAGATGAGGAGACCTGATCAGAACTGGGATGATGAGGGTGAAAGAGCAGAACCACACGTAATAAAATCTCAAGGTGTATGGAACACAGAGGTGAAAGTGTGGATAGGAAAGGTAAGGAATAATGAGGAAAGAAAAATAATTATTTAGCAATGTGAAACAATTGCACTCCTGTCTACGGAAATACAAGATTATTAAAGAGTGGCCACAAAGCTCTTCTAAAATATCAGTGACCGATATCAGCCAGCACATTAAGTTTTGCTGCTAAGAAAATTTCGCCAAACAACTTTCTTTGCAAAGTTTCAAGTGTTATTGGGTTTTTTTAATATTTGCAGAAGTAAAATTATAATTTATATTGTCCCATAAAATAATCTTTGTAGAGAATTATTTTAGACAAATTTAGAACTCATTTTAAAGTACTATTTTTATAATCACTTTTTTAATGGCTACTTAATGAAACTATACTAACAAATTCAAAAAAACTTATCTTACTTACTTAACTACTTCAAACTGTTTATTACAAAATATTGAAAAAGAGCACCACACATGTGAGTCTGAGATATTTTAATCCAGGCACTTCAAATTAAAATTGTAAAATATCAATGGGTGAAATCTTATCTGGCATTTAATATAATTCCGAGGAGCAATGTTTAGAAAAGATTTAGTTTGACAAACCAGTTCAAAGAGGATATGTTTACTACTAGGAACTGAGACTAGCTCGGTATCCTTAATTCACAAACACATCAGAAGTAACTACCAAAAGAGTTATTTAAATTAAATAATCTGGCTCAAATACAATGATATAAGCTGATCATTAATAAAGTTAAAGGTGCTACTAAGAAGGTTTATCATTCTAGAACAACTTTTCAATCATCAAGTTTATGGCAACCATGTGAGCAGTTTTACAATGGAACTTAATAGGTCTTTTAAAAATTATTTACTGTTGCTGCTGTCAGTATCACAAGATCGTGACCTATAACCCAAGATAATCGCTGCAGTCCTGAACTCTCAGTATGGTGAAGAACCTTAGAGTCGTTTAAAATTTGATTAAATCAAGGATAAATTTCTAGTTTAGAGTTCAAATATTTAAAATTCTACCCTCCAAGATAGCATAAGAATAACCTACCAT
The DNA here is from genome assembly GCF_036013475.1 of Columba livia. Classification (NCBI taxonomy): domain Eukaryota; kingdom Metazoa; phylum Chordata; class Aves; order Columbiformes; family Columbidae; genus Columba; species Columba livia. The sequence continues at coordinate 6,710,412 of NC_088608.1, forward strand.
TAGAATACTTGCAACAAAATAAGAAGTTTGGAAGCATCGGACAGTCCAAGAAATATTATAAAGCTTCCACATGCCACTGAAACATCACTGAAGAGACACTTGCCCTTCATTCATGAACTGATTTCCTATCTAATGGAACAAAAACTTAATCTAGGATAGATTATCATTCCTCATCGTGTAGAGCTTTAAGGAAAACATGACTTGCTGCAGAGTTCTCTTTTAACCTCATTGCCAGTAGGTTTGAGCTCTGCTGTCCTTTGAAGACCCAGACGCCTTTTAACATTTGGTGTACATAGGTAAAAGTTTGTCTTTTAAGACATAAGGTCAAAGGCACTTCCAAACCAGCACTTGGCCTTCTTGAAATTAAGCTCTTGAGAAAGGGCATTTCTGGCAGTATTATCTGAGAGCAGAGAACAAAAGATCTTTTTCATCTTACCCGTAACTGGCTCACCCACCTTCACGAGTAGTTCAAAGGTTCTTCCACCTTAGAAGCTGTTCTCTGCAAAGTTCATTTCGTACCCTTTTCCATTACGGACTGTTTCTGAAGAAAGGCTAATGATCAAAATCCATTTGCTAACCTTATTTTAAGAATGACTTTCAAATATGGGTAATAACTCTGAATTAAAGTTCTCTAGTGTTCACTTGGGGCAAGAAAACTTATGGCTCACCGCACCAAGCTTCCAGGAGCCCACAAACACCAGAAGATTAATGGTTTCCTCCTCAGGTAAAAATCTCTTGACTGTGATCAGCTGTATTACAAATCCATTTCCCGGTCTGATACCTCACTTTTAGTGCTCTTCCATTTGTCCCTGCTGGGCTAAATCCCCATCCTGGTTCATTTTCTAGAGAGAATTACAGATGAAGAACTCACTGGGACACCACGTCGGGGTTTTTTACAGTCCTGCTGTAGTACACTGAATATTATTTCCATGTCAAATAGCATTTTACCAAAATTAGAGAACAATTTTCCTAAAACCAGAACATTTTTATTAGAGAAAAAAAAATAATTAAGATAGTCTGGTTATTAAGAAAAAGCTACATCACTGTTTTAGCTCTGAGAGTCAGGTTTTATAGGGTATGGCTCTTATACCCAGCATGTGCGCAGTTATTGAGGTGTGCTGGATGGAGGAGCTGAAGACACCAGCAGTGATGCTGAAACTCCAACCTGCCCATGTGGTGATTGTGGGTGTCTCTGGGAAGGGCTGATTTTCAGCACTTTGTCATCCTAATTATCAGGCCCCCTCCTGTAAATCACCCGAGATATTTCCTGTGTGGCACATATTTTAGACTCAATTTAGACTTCAGAACTATATTTTACAGTTTTGCCAAAAAGTAGGCCAACTAGCATCATGCTGTGGATTCATGTGTGTATCCATACCCTATTTACAGTTTTAAAAGCTTGGATGGCTATCATTAAAACACATTTGCACTACACAAATTCCAGGCACTTTCAGGACCATTCAAGAGTTGAAGAAAGTCAACGCAAATTGCTAATTGGCTATTGCATTAAACACCATTCATTTACAAGGATTTAGATCCAATTAAATTTTCTCAAGATTGTGTCGCTAAAACTGCTTTGTTATTTAGCAAGTGTCAGAAAATTATTCAGCTATTTGAAGTTGCTGAGTAATTTAATTGGTATAATTATTGCTTTCATGTTTAGGCTGGTGGCCACAAAATAAGTATCTGACAAGAAATGTCTTGAAGCCAGAAGATAAAGTGCACAGATACTTAGATATTAATATATCATCTCTAGAAACCATAAGCTAAAATAAATGGGTTTAAAACAGGCCACAAATAAGCAAAATGCAAGTGCCAGCTTTTGAATAGCTGAGGGAAGAGTATGTATAACCTTCCTCACACTGCCAAGTTCTCAAATGTTCGCAATACAGAGCCTGGGTTTTTTGGAGATGCAGTGATTTTAACACATATGCTTTCACCTATACCAAGACCACCAAGCTCAGCATGAAAATGTACGAGTCTGCATTAGATAAAGCCAAGGATTTAGCTGGGAAAAAGCCTGCTTTAGAAACTTCAGTGCTTATATACTTATTTTTCCCCATCCATATTAAGGATGCATCTCTGGACTTCTACGTGCAGGAAAATTTACTTTAGTACTTAGAAATTCATTTTCTTAAAGTCAGAGCTTTCCGAAGTATAATCTCATTTAATTACAAAGCATGGCATTTCAATAAGAAGTTGAATTTCTCTACAGCAGGTAAGTAAGCTGACATGCTTGCAACAGACAATTCAAAATTCACAAACAAAACGCATCATCTCTTTTCCTATTTGGGATTGCTCATTTCTCATTAGACTGTTTCCTTACAAAACAGACAACAGCTGCAGGTTTTCTTTCTATCAGAATGGATCTGCTCAGTTCTGACATTAAGAGCTAATTCATTTTAGGTTCACTGTGTAGTGCTTTTATTTAATTTCTGTTATCTTTTTGTATTGGGCACAGAAGTGTCAAACTATGGGATGATATTATCATTATCATCATCATCATTATTCTTATTATCATCATTATGACAAGGAACTGCTGGAGAGAGTCCAGCGCAGGGCAACAAAGATGCCGAAGGGAGTGGAGCATCTTCTGTGTGAGGAAAGGCTGAGGGAGCTGGGGCTCTGGAGCTGGAGAAGAGGAGACTGAGGGGTGACCTCATTAATGTTTACAGATATATAAAGGGTGAGTGTCAGGAGGATAGAGCCAGGCTCTTCTCGGTGACAACCAGTGATAGGACAAGGGGCAGTGGGTGCAAACTGGACCACAAAAGGTTCCACTTAAATCTGAGAAGAAACTTCTTCTCAGTGAGGGTGACAGAGCCTGGCCCAGGCTGCCCAGGGGGGTTGTGGGGTCTCCTCTGCAGACATTCAAACCCGCCTGGACACCTTCCTGTGTAACCTCATCTGGGTGTTCCTGCTCCAGCAGGGGGATTGGACTGGATGAGCTTTCGAGGTCCCTTCCAATACCTGACATTCTGTGATTATTATTATTATCATTATTATTATCATTATTATTCAAACCATTAGGTCAAGATCTCCATGATCTACACCCCAAAAGTTATTTTCCTATTAATATCCTGCTGTGACAGGTTATGTTAACCCCTCTACCTGTCTGGATCCACCTGCTCTGTTCAAGTTACCAACCCTCTCTTCCCAAAACATTTCCCGTAGCCTTCTGAAAGACAGACACACCTTTGTGATTAATTGTACCCAAAACGATTTCAAGAGAAAAAGCTCAGCCCATTGTGCCATTTCTTAGGTCAACTGCAAAAGACCAAGATTCAGGATCTAGAAATGCTGCTGCTTCACTACCGCTGCAGAGAAAGGAGAGGCTTCACAAATTATACTTTGTTTCTTAGCAATACAAGGTGTTTGGGGAGAACGTTATATTAATTTCCACTTAAAACTGAAAGTTTTGGGTTTTGATATAACTTTTTCCTAATTTTCAACAAAATACTCTAATGAAAAAATTAAAATTTTGTTTACAAATATAAAAAATATTTAACTGGAGAGAAAAACATAAATCTTTGTTTTTGTCAAACGGACAATGAATTTGGCTCAAGCTCACCAGTTCTTTTCATTTGGAAAACATTTCACTCAAAGTTGTTTTCTATCTCTCATCACTACATAAACAGAGAAAGTGCATCAAAATCCTCCTGGGATTTAAGGCTTTTAGAACAATTCGAGAGCTCAGATATTTCTAATTCAGTGTATGAGTCACAAAAACTGACAATTTTCTGCATCTGGGAGACAGACCTTTGCAACGAGCTCATCAGGAGGCTTTCAGGGCAAGGTACCCCTCGTCCATGCACACCTCTGCATCACCTTGTTTCGCTTCTAAATACATCTACCTCAGATGCCTTTGAAGCATCAGGATCTCTTTATTGTCAGCTGGAATAATCAAGTGAAATTACATTTTTATGATTTCCAATGCACACCTCTAAAGACCGATGGTACAACACACTGTAGAACTGAAGAGAACGACAGCACTGAGGGGGTCTAATTTGTCTTAAAAAACACTACCTTCCAAAGCTTATTCAAGAATCATGTAAATAACAGCGAATTCGAGAAAAACAGTTTATGCTGTTGTTTACTTCCTCTTCATTTTACATGCAAGACATTGTAAAATCCAGTTCTTTAGAAATATCAGATTGTATTTAACCAGCACTCCCATCCCAGCGGGTGTGGTGAGAAGCTTGCATTGGCTCCACCAGAGGGACAGCAGTCCTCCCAGAATAATTGCTTCACTATTCATCTAATTCAGTCTCTTACCCTCTACAGAACTACAATTAAAAAACAAATAACCAAACCAGCAAAGAACCTCTTCAAAAAGAGGGGGGGTGGGAATTATTTTTCCATCAAATTTAAACGCTCTGTTGCTCAGTCATAAAAGAAGAAACCTCAAAGGGATCGTGGGCAATGAAACCTCTGGTTCAGCTGCATATTTTTGATGAAGTACTTTGAGTAAACATCTCCCAAATTTGCCAATCTTTCCACTTCATTGAGCATGCTTTGTTGTTGTGTTGTGCTACAAAATAAACATCCAATGTGTCATGCTTAGTTTGATGCGTCTGTATCACACCACCTCCCGTCCACCTCCTCCCTGTCACTAAGAATCGCTCTGCTATCAATGTGTATTCACAACAGTTTCCAAACCTGGTGTGTGCCCGATTTTGAACATTCAAACACTGCATGTATCCAAGCCGACTGACAGAAATATTTCACAAAAAGTACCAATGAAATCTTAATTATAAATAGAACAACCAAGAGCATGGACTTCTGGCTCAGTCCATCCTGAAAAACGCTGGTGTGGCCTTTGCCTTCAAACACGAAAAGAAAGCGATTAAATATTTCAAATGAATCAATATGAGGATGACGATATCAGGATCCAGGAAATTTTTACTGTTGGATTAAAAGCACTGAAGAGTCCAGAATGAAACTCTAGAGTCAACTCTGGTGCACAACTGCAACAGACACGAAGATTACTAATTTAAAATAGAGATTAAATACCCCTATTTCACAAAAAAAAAAAAAAAAAAAAAAAAAAAAAAAAAAAAAAAAAAAGACGACATTATCAGATTTTTAAAATTTATTATTGAGCTAAAACAGAATGGAGAAAGGGCAATCCCTCCATCCTCAAATGCAGGAATTACCTATTAGAAAAGCCAACGTATCTTTTTCCTACCTGTTTTCCAGACAAACTGGTGACCTCTCCTGGCTTCCAGGTCAGCTGTTTGCAGCATTAAGAAACCAAACAAAAGGAAGGACTTCCCCAGGCTCTGCCATGCCCAATGAGGAAAAACCCAGCTCTGTTGTAGAAGCATAATTCAGATAATTTGGTGTCTTGTTTTCTTTGATCCTAGAATTAACAAAACAAGAAAAAGCTTGCTAAAAGACTTGAACCACCAAGGGAGCAGGCTCAGCCTAAGGGTAACTTGGTGGTCACTGCATTTCATAGTCCCTGTGTGCCAGATTTATTGAGGGCAAATCTGTTGCAGAGGTTTATTGGACAGGGCAAAAAGAGAGGAGAGAACCAGCTCCTGGGGGACCTGCAGCCCCATCTTACAAACACAGACATTGTAAATGATTCTTGCAGATTCTTAAGAAAATTGCCAGTGCAAATAAATGGCAAGGGATCTGATAACAGTCTATGATGTGTCTCTTCTCTAATTTATCTTTAGCATGAATATTATCATGCTATAGGCAGGCTAAACTTAAGCTGAGACTAGATTACAGGTGGAAAATCCAGTTCTGAAGACAGACCCCACATCCTACATTTAAGACCCCTGACAACTGAAGTACCAGATCTGGAATTGTTTCAGCTCCGTACCATGTGTAAACATGGGATACACAAAAGGAACATCAGAAATACCACAGGAGAAGCAGGGGTTGCTTATCAGTACATGATGAACCAGCTTGGAGGGGACAATCAGGCATTTCTCGGGCGCTTCTCTGGAATTCAGGACTCTCGTTAAAGTCCCTGATCTTTGAGCTCCACCGGCAACCGGTTGCTCCGGAGAGGTGTCTCTGACAAAGGGATTTTAATGAAGCCCTCCAACACTTGAGATGAATACCAGAGCCACATCGGCATCGAGACAGGAATGGACCAAGTCCTGTTGCCGGAGCAGTTTTACACCATACAACTCATTAAAATTATCACTGTGCAGCGTTGGAAGCGAGAAATGTCCGTCTCTGTCTCCCATACAAAGCAGGAGCCCAATTTCTAAATGCCTGCTGCAGCAAACCTCCACACTGGTTACACACCATGGAAAAGCTCCAGAACAAGAGAGATTAAGACAAAAGAACAAAATCTGAACATTTATGATTCAGCCCAGTAATTCAAATTTCTCTTCTCTCGTCCCACAAAATGACCAGGCAGCCACTTATTTACACAGATTTTACATGAGTTTCAAGATATTTTGGATTCATCCACATTCAAGTGGGAAGAGTTCTGAAGTCTCAAAAAGTGTTAATGGTATGGGCCACATCAGAAAAGAGCTGGTTTCCGATGTTAGTGTACATGCTATGTTTTTTCTTACATAATAGCTTTTGTATTTATACCATGTTTAAATTCTCAACGTATTTATACTTATTAGTGACTCACCCTATTTTCACAGGTAAAAACTGTCACATCTGTATTAACATAAAGAGAGTGATAACACCTGTCTTCAGGACTTGTTTTCACTGGTATAATCTTGGTGATTTTCATTAAAATTATCAGTTATTAGCAGTTTGGTCCACAAAATTCCATTACATTCTCAACCTTACAAGAAGCAACATTGTCATAATAGATAATACACAGCATCGGTCTTGATAAGAAACTGAAGATAAACCTGAAAATAGTACATATTGAATATACAGTAAAACTTTTAATTTCAGGCTGTATTTAAATTACTTTGAAACAGTTTCTATCATGATAAATTCATGCAATTATATTTAATCAGATATTGACTAACTAGGGTGGAAGATACAATGTAATATCTGTTCTCTGGTTTAGTTCATTCTTGCATTTCAGATGAAAAACATTTCAGGTAAGACCTGAAAAGAATCATCAAGCTGACCAAATGCAGTAATGCAGGCAAAGGACCAGATTTATCGCTTTGCTCATGTCTTCTGGGTTAATTTAATTCAGAATTCACATTTAATTCAGAATGCAACCCGCTGAGTCCCAACACCCGGACAGTGTAACACAGACCACAAGTGGCCTTAGATGAAAATCCCAAGCGAAGCTCAGCAACCTTGAGCATCCTTCAGAAATGAGATGGAGAGGAACTCAATGCAAATACAGTTCTCGGGGAGAAAAGGGGGGGCCCTCAGGTCTGCAATTAACTATTTTTGCCTGTCTAGATGGTTGCTCACCTCACACAGAAGAGCTGAGGAGGAACGACTCGCCCAGTGTCTCCAGCATTGCAGTTACCATTGACAGCAGTCAGAAAACTTTCTGTCGAGGGAAACAGAAGGTATTAGTGACATGGGCTCCAACACTGTTCTCACCCAAAAATACAGAACAAGGAAAGAAATCACTCAGGTGCTCGGACTGAAGGACTAGAGCCAGCCCCACACACACAGTGCTCATCCAAGCCCAGAAGAATGCCCTAAAAACAACACGTCTTGAACAGGCAAACCCAAGGAAACCCCAGAAAACAGCTGATAAAAATGCCGAGATTTTGAATGAAGTACAGTAGTCCTGATCATCAGCTGCTTTCTCAACACATCGCCCTCATCTCAGCATTCACAGGGTCAGTAAATAGCAATAAATCCTTGGGAGAAGCCACCTCCTGCCCAAAACAAGGGGTTTCGCATACATTCATTCCTTGGGCAGGACTACAAAGGTAACTGGCTGCTTCTCCCCATGGAGCAAGAACAGAGATTACATTAAATCAGAAAAAACAGAAATAAATTAGACACCATGAGACTGATTCTAATCTCCCCCACCCCAGCCGAGCTCAGTAGAGTCCACTGATTTACACCACACCAAAGCACAATACAAACTTGTCTGTATATCTAGATTTGTGTAACGCAATTCGGAACAGTAGCTGTTCTGTCCTGATGCGATAAAAAATTATTGCACAGGCAACATATGCTATCTACAGAAACATGAATAAATTACATTATGAAGGCCACCAACACTTCACATCAAATTTAGCTACAGTATATCTCAGCTCCCAAATGTGTCAGCATGGTTAGCTATAAACTGGCAAATAGAGAAGAAAAATGAAGAAAAAATAATGACATTTTAATAATTGACTTCACTAAAACTAGTTATCATTAAATTCGTGCAATTGCTTAAATACGTTCAAGATATGTGTTTTACTCTGAAAAATATCTCACTGTCCCAAAACTGATTATCTGGATTTATTCAACACTCTTCATAATACTGGCCTGGCCAATTAATAGTCTGCACTAATAGATTCTCATTAAATTAAATAATGAGGTGTTGGTTTCGTATATTTGAAGGATTAGGCACAAGCATCCTTTTAGTTTTGTTTGTTTCGTATCGAATCTTGTTCAGAAAAACAAAGTTCTCATACATTAGCTGTAAAGGCTGGGAATACACAGGCAGCCTTGAAAAAGTCACATGCAAGTTTTCTAATGATCATAACAATGCATTTACATTATCTAATCCACTGCTAATTCTCTTAATGACAGGATTGAATAAAACTAGTTTGGAATAACAGACTTAATTTAGAAACCCGCATTTCTGCTGAAAACACGGCATTCAAGTATAGTGTCAAAATGTTGTAAATAAATAAATATGCATCCAGCTGACAAATAAATGTCTTATTTCTGAAGTGTTCCAAACTTATTTTCATTTTCAATGTCAATGAAATATCCAGCAGCCAAATGCAGGTTTAATCCCTACAGGGCTAGGGAAGGGAAAAAGGCTCTGGGAAGCTTTTCCCACTTTCCAGCTGCTGCTTGGACACCTACAAGATACAGATGTGCACCCAGAGGCAGATGTTCCCAAGTGACAGGCACTGTGTCCAAGACATATCAGAGTCCTTAAAAGCATCCAATGCCGAAAGACAAGAGATTGATGGTCCAGTTTTGACTCCTCACTCTACACATTCCACACTGGTAGAGAAAGGACCAGTTGCTCCTTCTGCAAGTTTCCACGGGACAAGAGTTTTCTTTAGTCGTTCTGCACCATTTCTGTGGCTTAGTAAAGCTCCATCTGACCCTGCTCAAACAGGGATTTATACGGTATTTATTCATGAACTTAGAAAAAGATCAGCTTAAACTGATCTAAACCTGAGACATGATTTCAGCCTTGTCATACATGAATTAAATTCCCCCTGAGTTCACCGGGAGTTGTGACCTTCCTCATCATGGGTAAATGTGACCTGCTTTTTTGGTATGAGAAGGGAATGCTGACAAGGACACCTGGGTAGCACTCTCCATTTAAAATACGTGATGCAATTAGAATAATCCCAAACACTTTAAATAGCAACCAAAAAAAAAGGCAATTGCAGATCATATGCGTGGCTATAAATCATTTGGCAGGTGTCTAGCACAAAGATAAGCATCATTAATCATGAATAAATTTTCTTAATGCAAACGTAATCAGTAATAATGCAACTGTTTGCCTACTACACACAGCATAAACCCATTGCCTGTGATATTCCAAGATAATCTAGATGTTTATAGCAAGCACACTCTTAATCCTCAGTCACCAGTAAAATCTGCCTTGCCTTCTCACAAAGCTGTTATCCAAAAAACTAATTCTATAAATAAAAGTTTTTGCACAGTCACATACGTTAAACTAGGAACAGACCTTATGACTTAAGCGCATGTGTGCCCACAACACAGCTGTATGTGCATACTGCCCAATTTCGTATTTAATTAACACAGTTACACTAAATTGCCTTTACTTCCATACGGAAAACAAACACTATACATTCTTCCACTTACACATTTGGAGAGAGACAGTCTTCTGGGTAAAGCAGGGGCACCCTAAAGTCTTTCCACTTCCAGCTCAGAAAATTCCTATGCAAAAAGTCACTTGAGGTCACACTCCGACACTGATGCTGGATTCTGCAAGCGCTCCCCTTGATTTCACTGGAGCGACTTTGCATATACAAGAACAGTAGCTTGATTTTCTGTACCTCTGCTCCTCCATCACCAAACCTCAGTTAAGAATATTCACTCTTCTTCCACGTGTGTTTTAAAAAAATAGTGGATAAATACATACAGCACCAATGAGCTAAATGTATACATCGGGTTGACAACTGCCTGACAGTATTTTTGTCCTAAGTGGTCACTCACCAGGCATCAAAATATTAAGCTCCAGAATTCTTGGGTAATTTGCTACAATAAGAGTAAATAATGCCTGAAAGAGCACCTGGTTTAGCACATCTGCATGGGGAAGATAAATCCAAACAACCAGCCAAGGATCTAAACCCGCCTGCTTTGGGCTGGGAGGGAGCCTGCACCACCTCCTGATCCATTTTCATTTATAAACCTTAAACAACCTTCCTCACTACTCAGTCGCTGGAAAGCTCAGCAGGTATCGCCACCTCTACCAGTTCTATTTGCAAGTTCAGGTATTTTGGTGATGTCTATAGTGAAATACTAAGAACCTATTAATTATTTAATCTTTTTTCTTCTATTCCATCATATCTGTTTCTTGTCCCAAAGCTATGAAAGATCTTGCAGATTAAAAGCAAGAATGTGAAATTACTGTACTGCCAATGAATTGCTTCTTAACTTACATGAATTTGTTTGGGGTAAAAATCATGAATCCTAAGTTTTCCTGCTTCAGTTTTTATATATCTGAAAAACGTAACAAAACCAAGTTTGAATTTAGAAGTTTAATTATAAATTTAGCTAAGTGGATTATAATGAAAGATGTTCCAGCATGGGAGCTCAGACTGATGCATTATGACTACATTAAAGAAAACACCAGAGAATAGACTTTCCATCAGTAGAATGACTTTAATTAAAGCGGTGATAGAGCAGAACTGTTCTGCAAAACGATGCTGCTGTTACGTCTCCTTCACTCTGAGTACTTCAATGGACTCCATGGGAACACACTTGACTTTCAATAATAAAAGTATATGTGATTTCAGACTTTTCCAAGGAAGCCAGTGCAGAAGATCACTTGCTTCATTTGTACCCAAACACGTACGGTTTACAGGGAGATCTCAAAGTCAAGGATTCAGGAGTCTATGAAAAGCACCACCCTGATGAACAAAGCACCCCAACATTTCCTTCTACAAAAATCATGCAGTATGGCTCAGTATGCAAGTACCCAAGTGTTATCCCAGCTGTGGACTTCTCAACGGTATTTAACAGCCATGGACCTTTTGGGTGCCCTCCTTGTTGTATCTTAGCACCTGAAGTAGGCTAATTTACCTTCACAAATGTTCTTCAAGCTATTATCATACTCCTCGCAGCAGGAACAAGTACAGAGCAATTAAGATCAAAATGCTCAAGACTGTCAATAGGTTTCTCTTGTGAACTCAGGCATTGATTTTTTTTTCCTGAGCAGCAGAACATAGAAAGTGTCCAGTAACTTTTAAGTCACCTTTTCACACCGCTTGTGCACTTTCAAATATTTAATTAAATACAAGAAGGGCTGTAGCAATTCACCCCAAACAGCTGCAATGTCCCGGATCCTGCCTCCAACAGGAGACTGATGCCAAATGCCCAGGGTGCAGTATAAGAACGAAGCGCGCATAAATAACATTTCATGTTATATTTTCCAGCCTCCAACAAAATGTGGCTCCCACACCTCCTGAGTCAGAAGACCTTTGTGTCTGACAGCCCTCTTATAAACTTACAGAGGCACATTCTGAACCTATATAGGTTTGGAGGTATTTTTATATACGTTATGCATATAACCTATCTACACCTACGCCTGGATGCCTCCTCTGTGTCAGCCAACACAGCAGAATACAGCCCAGAAAACACTCAGTGACGCCTTCCCGCTACAGAACATCCTTTCTGGAAGAACAAAACTTTACAGCTTTGAGGGAAAAAAAAGTTGCTTTTTGTTTATTTTTCAATGGATACAGAAAAGTTTGAATCTGTTATCAACATACCGTTCTGCTGCAGCTTTTATCATTAGCACTGGATGAATCAAAGGTCCTTCAAACTCAGCTACATCCAAGAATTGCTGTCACAGTTGCACAGACGTTGGATTACTGTTAAATCGCAATTAAGCAGACAAAGGGAATGGGAGCTGGCACTGCTTCCAATGCCATTTCAGTAAAAGCTATTGCAAGTTGTTGTTCAAAGAGGATTACTCTCACTTCACTGGCAAAACATTGCATACAATGCACATTCAGCAGTACAGTATCATTTAAAAACTAGTATTTGAAATTATTTTCCTTTAAGAGGCAAACCTGGAAACCAGAGTCAGTGGAAAGCAAACTCCTTACTTGAGCAGCATGACCGTTCACACTGAAAACAACAGAAAGCTTCAAAGTCACCAATTACAAGGCAGCAGAGTTTCGAGAAAAGAAAAACCCAGCTCATAACCTCTGCTGCAGGAACAACGGCAGATTTTCCTCGCACGCCCATTAAAGTGCTTTCAGTTCACAGAAATTAAATTGCTTTACCGCAGCGATTTTATTCTGCATTCCGATATTACTTTATATTATTTGACATTAATACAGCATTGTAGGCTGGAGGTCATGGGTTTTTTCTCCTCGCTGGAACGTGGCCACCACGCAGAGTTTATCAATCTTAAATACAAGGTCAAAATAATACGATCAAGTACCACCAAGCATATGAGCTCAGCAAAGACTCAGGCTCTGCTTAGCAGGGGAAGGACCGTCTGCCTCCTTGCCACAGGATTGGCATATCTGAAGTTCATCTCCAATGCAAATTGTTATATTCTACACTTCTTCAGAACAACCAGAGCAACCAAGTGCCTGCACACACCGAGCATCTGACCGAATAAATTAACAACAGGCAGGAAAATGTGACAGTTTTAACTTGTTGTTCAGTTCTGGGGAGTGTATGTGGGGTTTGGTTTTCAACCTCTAAATATTGGCAACTATGGCTAAAATAATCCCACTCTTGCACACACAAGTATGCAGAGGCCAACTTCAATGTCTTGAATGTATGAAGTTTTCCTTCTGTTGTAAAACTTACATTAAGAATAATTTCTTTTCCGCAATATTTGTACCTCTATTTGTATGTAGGCATTACGATTTTGCCATTTGCACCACCCAGCTCTAGTCTATACCCAAATGAGCTAATACAAAGAGAGACACACACATCTACAAGATAAATTCCATTTCAAAAAACTCATTTCCGAAGTGCTGAAATAAACATTTATTCCAATGCATCCCCTGTCATCAGCTGTTTATTTCAGTGCACCAAAGTACAAACTCATAGGAAAGGAGAAAATATGGAACACAACGCAATGCAAACACTTCACCACCCCAAACAGACACGGGCTCTACAGAGGAGCCCAGTTCATCAAACACTGACACTGTAGTTCTTCATTTCCCACCAAGCATTACCAGTGAATTCTTGTGATGAAGTCTCCTACAACCATGGCTTCATTATTTCTACAGAATAAAACCCTGTATAAGTCAGGTTCTATGCAAAAATATGTGCTTTATTATAGCTAGAGTTGTCAAAATAAATTGATCAAATATATTTTGAGATGCCTTACTGTTGATTCATTCATCTTCCTTCCATTCACTTTGGAATGGATGCCCCAGTCATTGATGCCAATTGGCCCAGGCAGACAGTGTAGGAAAGGGTTAAGAAAATATGATATTACTCAAAAAAAGACACAGTAAAGGCTGAACACCCATCTAAAGAACAGGAGCGACACTGGGATAAAGAACTTCTAAAAGCTGTTCCTGAACACACACACACACACACAGATGCCAACGTGCACATGCTGTGCTCTGAATCCAGTTTTTGCTAACTGCCGTGCAGACGCACTCCAACATACCACGAGCAACACCGTGTAATGATACACGGCTTGCACTATAAAAAGTAGCGTTTGGTTTTTAAATTGAATTTATTTTCAGAAACGCGCAAGCTATTGCTCACACCAAACTTCCTCAGGCCACCCAATGGTCCTGAGGGAATGTTCACAGACCTCGCCCCCCCAGCAGCAGCGGCTCCAGGAAAACCTGTCTCCACAGCACGCACTCTGCAGCCAAGACCTCCCATCATCACTCCGCATCACATCGCTTCCTTCGGAGCAGGAAAACACCAGGCACATGCTCCAGCTCAGAGCCCAGCATCTGATACTCAGGCATTCCCAGGCACTTTGCAAGAGGCACAGAACCAGGTGTAGGAATATGTTTTTCATATCAAAACCCATTAATAACATCTGCACATTTAGTTAAAAATGGACTTGCTTTCATTCCAAGATTAACTATGCATGACAAAAACAAAAATACCAAATTGCCATAAGGGCAGTTAGAAAGAATGATACCACCCTTAAAGCAGTTGGAACAACCAGTTCAGTAGAGCCATATATCTATTTTTAAATTTTGTCATTGTTACCTTTTTCATTCCCATTTCTTTTCCCCTGTAGCTGGTTACAGTCACTCACTGTATCTTTTCACATTAGAAAGTCTAATCTCTTTAAGGTGAGAAATATATTTGCCCTGAACACAATGAAATATGATTCACACAGGGGCCCCTGACACTATTGCAGTATTGATACGAAAAAATAATCGTAACAATATCAACTGATAAAAGCCCTCAGTATAATATTGTTTAAGCAAGGTCAATCACCCGTGCAGGTGGTTCTTACCAGGGTTCACGTTACATCACCACTCCCATCATCCTGACCTTCCCTGCTGTCATCCCCATTACAGTTCAATTAACAGAGGAGCCCCGCAGTGGCTTGATGAGCATCTGCTGCCTCTACCAGGCAGTAATTCAATAAGGATACGCCGTAGGAAGAGATAATGAGAAGTCAGCCCAGTTGTTCTGTCTCCCCCCAGGGGGAGCAGGTGAGTTTGGTTTATGGAAAAGAGTGTGACCTACGAAAACTATCAGTTAATTTCCTATTTCAGAGCTTCAACACGCTACTGGTAACTTAAAGTGTTCCCTCATTTCTCTGACGGTGCCGCCCACAAGGATCCAGAATCGTTTTTCCTGGTGGGTCCCTGATTAACTACCCTTCCCAGCCTGAAAGGATCCATCTCCCTGAAAGCATTTTGTCTTTGTCAGTTCCACCAACGGAACAGTTTCTACTCGTGCATTCAGCAGTGGTATGTCTGAATTACAAAATTAAACACCTGAGCACAGAAAACAGGCCAAAACTACTACCAAAGCAATTCAGACAGAATGAAATTCACACTCACATCACACCTGGCTGAAACACTTTCACAAACCCAAAATCTCCTAGGTCCTCCCATGCTGCAGATAGTTTTCTCTTCCTGCCCCACAGAACAGAGTTATCTGTGTTATCAAAATTATCTATGTAAAGTGAAGTGACCAGCTCTCCTCCTCACTGGTGCCCAAATCCCTGGTCTCTCCTTTGGCACCTTTCCTGCAAAGCCCTCTGTTACTCCCACCCCCCCTCTCCAGCTCTGCTGTTGCTTTAGAACACCCACTCCATTGCTACAAGCCCAGAGCCACCTCCGGTCCCTTCAGCTCCTGCTGCACTGCTGGTTGTCACAGTGACTGTTTGACAGACGTGGCTCTGCACTGTCTCCTGCAGAGCTCTCTCTTTCTCTCACTGCTATGGATCAAACAGCGCTGGAAATGCTGAACTTCTCTGCCACCGCTCTCAAGATTTCCAATTTCTTCCACTATTTTCCACATGTCTCCTCTTCCAAATACTGAAGACGACTACAATGTGCTTTCTACACAGCTTCTCGTGATGTTCAAACTTTGACCAACTCCTCTGCCACCCAGTTTCCTTTGGCTGACTCCTCCTAAGCCCCACATTTACTCCCACCAACCACAGCTTGCAGGGTAGAATGTATTTTGCTTTGTGATTGTAGTGTGCTCACCAGTTTTGCAGCCCACTTGCATTCCTATTTCAATAATCTTATCCACTGAAACAGGTATTTTCAATTCCTCTTAATATCATTAAAGTGCAGATTTACTAAAGAATAGGATGGGCATGAGAGAAGAAAATAAAGAAGATACACTTGCTCCCTAAGCTCTGCTTCTGTAACATGGTCAATGAAACACAGAGAATTTACAAGGCTGCACAGTCCCATATCTCCACATTCACAGCTTATTTTCTCTCAAGATGAGCTTTGCTTGAGATGCACCCTTTCCCATCACACAATTATTTGCGTTGCACTGAGGACTGGCCTACCTGCTCTGATGGTTCTTTTCTATGAGTACAATCACCAGGTCTGCTCATTCCCCCTCCACAGGATAATCCAGGTTGGCAGGTCCCCTCAGAAGGTCTCTAGTCCAACCGTTTGTTCAAAGTAGGATGGGACAGTTATGATTCTCACAAGATATTCTACATTATCATAGAATCATAGCTTCATATAATCACAGAACAGTTTGTGCTGAAGGGCCCTTCCCAGCTCCCCCAGTGCCCCCCCTGCCATGAGCAGGGACATCTTCACCAGCTCAGGTTGCTCAGAGCCCCGTCCAGCCTGGCCTGGGATGTCTCCAGGGATGGTTCATCCACCACCTCTCTGCCCAACCTGGGCCAGGCTCTCACCACCCTCAGTGTAAAAAATGTTCTCTTCATGTCTAGCCTGAATCTCCCCTCTTTTCATTTAAAACCATCACCCCTGGTCCTGTCACAACAGGCCCTCCTAACAAGTCTGTTCCCATCTTTCCTGTAGGCCCTCTTTTAAGCACAGAAAGGCTGCAATGAGGTCTCCCCAGAGCTTCTCTTCTCCAGCTGAACACCCCAGCTCTCTCAGCCTGTCCTCCCAGCAGAGCTGTTCCAACCTCAGATCATTTCTGTGGCTCCTCTGGCCCCTCTCCAGCAGGTCCATGTGTGTCCTGTGCTGGTGACCCCAGAGCTGGACGCAGGACTCCAGGTGGGGTCTCACCAGAGCAGAGGAGGGTCACTAACGCCCTGCGGAAATCACGCCAGTGATCACCATGGGAAAAGCAAAGGAATCAAGAGTGACTTTTTCAACCACTTCTCTGAATAATATGCTCAACCTCATCATTCTCCCTCAGCCTGTCCTCACAGGAGAGTTATTCCAGTCCTCTGAGCATCTTGGTGGCCTCCTCTGGCCCCTCTCCACCAGGTCCATGTGTGTCCTGTGCTGAGGGTTCCAGAGCTGGATGCAGCACTGCAGGGGAGTCTCACCAGAATGGAACAGAGGGGCAGAATCACCCCCCTTGACCTGCTGGCCACGCTCCTTTTGATGCAGTCCCCAACATGTTTTTATTTTGCTTCTACTTGCCACCAGAAAGCTTAGCCTACCAAGCTCACACCGCCTGACATCAGATCGCAAGTTGTGGTTCACCTCCTGCAACTCCTACAGCCAGGGAGCTTTCCCCCATTTCAATTTAATTCTCATTTCTTTATTCAGTTCTGCCACCTCTTTCTGCTCTTCAGTTTAATCACGTGCCGAACATCTGCTCCCGGTCACCTTTTCCTCAATCCTCAAACCCTTTCCATCCTCTGCCTCTAAGGCTTTCCCACAGTAAACTAGCCAATTTCTCTCAAAACAGATATAATCTTATTACATTCACCACCTTTACTCAGCTTGGTTTCTTATCCCTTTTCTCACCCTACAATATTTTGTTCGTCTTCCTAACTGGCCCTTTGTTCACTTGCATCTCCCCACTCCTATTTTCTCATTCCCTGAGGCCACTTTCGTGCCTCCCACATTTTCTCCACTATTGTTTTCTCCCTTTTTATTCCCACCCCTTGCCCCCCGCCCCGGAAAGACTTAGGGAGTGTCACAGAGGCACCCCGAGGTTAGTTTAAGGGACAACAGGGTTCAAAACAACTTCTATTAAACTGGTGAGAAACAGGGTTTTAGCACTCCAAAAGTGACTTAAATATAGGTTCGGGTATCAGTTGAGTAAATTATTAAGGGGCAGCAACTAATACGACAGGAGGTCCACAGAGTGCATGCACATGGCTTCACCCAAAACAATGCCAGAGCCGGCCCTGAGTCCCGGAGTAGTACACACTTGCCTGAACACGGTGTGGGGTTATTTTAAAGAGATACACGTACTCGTAGTGCGTACGGGAAGTGTACACTCGCGATTCTGCGAGGGTAAATTTATCATACATTTGCAATCCTGCGAGGGTTAATTTACTTACACGTGCAAATGTGCACAGAATATTACATGTGCTTATGTGGAAGCACGGGAGGAAAATACACTTGCTATTGTGCGAGGAAATAATTTATACACGTGCTCATATTGAGCACGGAAAGTTACATGTGCAAATGTGCACGGAAAGTACATGTGCTTATGTGGAAGCACGGGAGGAAAATACACCTGCGATTATGCGAGGATTAATTTTACACATGCTCATATTGAGCACGGAAAGTTACACGCGCAAATGTGCACGGAAAGTAAATTCACTCGCAATCCTGCGAGGGTTAATTTTACTCACACTCGTGGCGGCGAGGCAAGTGGATTCTCCATCCCGGGGGAGCTCTCGGCAGCAGCATCTCACTCGTGCTTGGAGAGACCCGTGACAATGGGCAGAGTCTCGACGAGAGTCCCATTTTTATAGGCTGATCAGATCTGACTGTGGACATTCCAGAAGCTTCTCTGCACCCCCACCCTGGCTGTGGGTGCCTCTGAAGACTCCAAACATCCCCCACACTGGCCGCAGGCGCCCAGCGGCTCAGTGGCACCTCGGCACTCCCTTCTCCTAATGGCCCTGGCCAGGGGCTCTGGGGCCAAACAAAAGCAGCTGTCAGCCTCAAACAGCAGAGAGAGAAGGAGATGTGCCCACTCCTTCCATACTGAAGGAGAGAGGGGGAGAAAGGGGGTTTGCATCCTGCCACAGGGAGAAAACACTACAGACATGCTACATTATATCCAAAACAGGACACTAATTTTAAAGGTGCAAATAATCAGCATTTAAGAAATGGTAGTATTAAGGTTGCCTTGCAGGAATGTATTAATATAGTCAGGTTTCATGATTACATCTATTTTTACCATATTACTAAAGTCTATATTAAAAAAGCAATTTAAATCTATCTTTGACTTCTTTTGATTTTATCTATTCATCACACTTGCTTTCAACCCTCTCCAAGCCTTACTCATTCTCCTCTCTGAAACAAGGAGAAAGTGCCAGTAAATAGCCAACAACTGCAATTGCAGAAAACGTTATTTACTTCACTCTTAAGAGTTATATGTATCATTAAAAATACTTTAACTTCATTCGGTTAAATAACTTAAAGTTTGATAAAAACACTATGGACTAGTTTCCATTTGGTTAAAGAATAGACTCTATGCGACAAACGCTACCAAATCAGTTAGTGATGTTCACCGGCTACTTTGGTTTTCAAGCTGTGTCTCACTATTAATAGTCAAGTAAAATATATATATTTAATCATGCTGGGCACAACAGTAAGATGCAAGCAAGGAATATAAAGCACTTTTTCAGGGGAAGGACCAAGAACAGCCCCATTTTGGAACTTTGTGAGTTAACAGGAGGATTTTAAGAACATGAAAGTCAACAGGAGGCTGCCCAGCTCCCATTTCCAATTGCCCATAATGGACCTGCATTGTGTCCACTGGAGTTTGTGATGATTACAGTATGCTAAAACTTTTTTTTTTTAAAAAAAAGACACAGAAAAACACACTTTTCACATTAGTCAAGGTAAACTCAATAGACTTTTGCAGGTTGATATATTTTACTGCCCATTTTTCCCCCCCTACATACCTCACTTCTCCGAGTTCAGTGAATTAATAAGTCAACCAATGCAAAAAGGCTTTTGTAAAAGCATACACAGATGGATGTTTCCCAGACTTTAGCCTGATTCTCTGTGTTTCAGAATTTAAATAAAAACTGAGTCAACCTTCGGGGGAAATCTGTGCTGGCAGAAGTTCTCTGTGTGGATTTACACTTAGAGAGATTAGCAGCTTCTGCAGTGAACCGGCTGCACTTTAAACTACATAAAATCTCTGCTGATACCTGAATCTGATACCTTCTCGCTTGCTGAAAGTATTCGGGACTGCTACTATAAACAATTTCATTATGAAAATCTGCATCCATTCCCAGGCTTGTATTCCTCATTATTCGAACTATTTTACCCACCTCCAGCGTTTTCTTCCTTCAGAAAAATGAGAATCTGAATTAAACATAGGACGTGATAGTCGCAGTAATACGATATATCTGATTACACAAACAAATCTAAAATAAAATTATATTTTAAATGGCAGAAGTAAATACATTGCAAGCCCTGGGCATTTCTTTAAAAATTGATCTACCAGACAATATTTGGCAGAGGCAGCACGAGACCTGGATCATAATTTTGCGTATATTATTTCTTTTCCCTTATGTGGTGAAACTGGTGGGGAATTGGGTTACTACTAGAGTTAGGACTCCATTTACTATGTAATTTTTCTTCAGTACCTGAGTCTTTTTTTAAAGAACAGCAATTGCTTTGAGTTATACAAAAAGATTGATCTGTACAAAGTGGAAAATGTCTCCTGTCCTACTTTCGCGATTGGGATTTTGTCATGCCAGCAATTGTTTTGTAGGATCATTCCATCTCTAAGATAAAGGAAAAAAACAAAGAATTCCTTTTCCTGTGGGAAGAATCTCCCCTGACTTACAGGAAAATGTACATTTGCAAATATGAATACGCTTAAAATCACAGGCTCTGCTTTTCTGTATTGGTTACTTTTCCTGCTAGACCAAATTAGCAGTGATTTGGACTCAGTGCTAATGAACGTTAAAAGTAACTTGGCGTTCTCTTGCCAAGGACCCCCATAAACTGCCATTCAGCAAAATAAGACAATCTTCTTATCATGTGTAGGAGCTCAATTAAATCATCATTTTAATGTAATCTTGTTTAGTAGCTCTCACGTTTTCTGTTGTGATGCTAGTGATGTTAATGTCTAAAAACACAGTAAAAACAGAGGTAGAAGGGAAGGACAACAGACAGGAAAATGCAGCTTCTGTTTCATTGAGGATCATTTGATGAGGGGGAAAAAAAAACCCAAAACCAAAGAACACAAGAGCCAGAAGCATGGAAACCGCCTACAGAAGAACATAAAACCCAGTTTTTCCTGGACCCCAAGACATCCTGACAACCACAATATGAATTCTGAATTGAGAAAGATTGCTCAACTCTCCAGGCTTATTTCTAGCCTAAGAGCTGCAAGTAATTTTGAGAAGTTTGCCTGTTTCTAACTGCAATACTTAGGGGTAAACACCTTGCTAAAGAACTCAATTATTATTGTGACAAACATGCGAAAAAAAAAACACATAAAGAGGCTACAGGAACACCCTTCAAATGTACACAGTTCTTTGTACCTCCCAAAGTACTATGCAAATTCGCTAAGCTTAAAAGTTGCCTTTAAAATCATCCTCAATATCCATTACAAAAGAAAGGCACCTACCCACTGATAAAACTACCCACTGATAAATTAGCAATTTTAATAAGACACCATGAATGCTAAGGGCAAATTGATTGTTGTTCTTACTTTTCCCTCTATTTTAATCCAAAACTCTCCAAATTGCAAGAAATAAAAGTAGTGGCAAGAGGGTGAACAAAAAGCTTGACTGCCACATAAAACATCTAAAAATAGTGTTTCAGTATATTTCCATACACTGGAAGGAGCAGTGAATATCATCTATATAAATCTATACCTAGCAGAGATTTTCAGCGGCATCCAAGAGTTGAGAATCAATTGTAAATTTGTATTTTAGAATAATCAATAAGAAAAAGCACAAGGCACAGTTAGACAATGTGCAGCACTTAGCAGGAAGATACAGCCATGCATCGCCTTGTACAAAATATATAGAGATATTATTTTAAGCTGCATATTTTTAATCTTATGGAATTTATTTGAGAAGAGCTTGAAAAACTGCTTTGATAATATCGCTTTATTTTAACAGTGGGTCCAGAATGCATACGGCTGATCTGGCTGGTCCTGATGCCTCCATGGGCACCTCCACAGGCAAAAGTTTATCCCCCAGACCACTGTGATGTGCAAACACCTTCAGCAGGTGAAAAGCAGCTTTGAAATATCGACGCATAACCTACCTCCAGATGAAGAACGAGTCAAAAAGGCAGGTTTGCAACTATACTATCCTTTGCCAAGACCTTGGGAGAAGGTCATCTTGCCCAAGGCACAAGGACCCTACAAACTCAGCTCAATATCATCAGTGCTCACTGAAGAGGCTGCCACAGCTTCAACACTTGATAGCCCCTGGACCCCATGGGAATAAGTGACAGATGTGACATCCCCCAAGAGTGAAGAGATAACAGCAAATACCTGGGAAGGGACGGAGCTGATGGCCAACTCAGAAGTGCTTCTTTCGCTTGCTACCTATGGTATCAACTGGGAAAAAAAGCTTTAAAACCATGAGGGAATGTTATGCAGACACTGATTGACTATTTTAGACCAAGAAAAGAAAGGAGAATGGAGTTTTTCTCCTCCTCCATTTCTGGGTTAGGCAAATTACTATCAGGTATTTGAATGATGATGCTCAGAAATGATTGCATCTCTAACAAAACTTGTACCGGCATCAGAACCAGGCGGAGCAAAATCATCTCATTCCACTGCCAGTTTGTCTTCCAGATAATCAAAGCAGCACTGCACTCAGGCAGCAACTTTTCCAAACAATTCCCCCCGCAAACTGCGGCTGAGACCCAAATTACTGCGTAGTCACAAAGAAGGTGAATACGAGATGAAATATGAGCAGGAACCTGCCACAAGGAGACACAGTCAATTATTTCAGGAAAGCGCCTAAAAGTACCCATGAAGCTCACTGGGGAGAGCCTATGTAATATGGAATCACACCCAATTAGGCACAGAGAAGAATCTGGTTAAATAAGAAAGGAAAGAATAATTAGAAATTGTTGAAGTGGTACCTCAGGCTGAAAAAAAAAACCAACCAACCAACCACAAACTTTTTTCAGTAAAACCCTATAATAGCCACCAAGGAAGCCCCAAAACCTCATGAGGCCTCTCAGTGACAGATAAACAGCCATGTAGCAGCTCCAGTAAATCCACTCAACACTTACCTGCATCATTTTTTAATTTCTTAGCACCCCAGCACATGCTAGACATACCACAAACACTTCACCACAAACCAGTGAACCTTATCGGTGGCTTCATCAGGAACAAAGGCTTCCATTTGAGTGATATTTGAGCGGATGCTGTACGCGCTCAAAGTGACATACGAACACTGGAACCCAGGAAGAACACTGTTCATTTTCCACACTTCACATATTTGTTGTATTAATATCATTGCTTATTAATGCAAAACGACCTGCAGAAGGAAATAAGTCCAAAGTACTGACTTTCTGTTTTCTCTCCTCCCGTGATCTGCCAGCTTTTTGCTCTCACACACCATTTCTCATCAGAGAAGAATCAGGAGGTGCTTGCAGAGCTAAAAATAAACATAGTATTCTACGACCACAGGCTCATTAGGAATGAGGTTACAGTACAGCGGTATCATTCTTTCTGCTTTTGTACCTATACACCTATACCCTCATCCAAGTCTGCACCTTAACTTGTCTTCAAACCAACCCACCAGAAGCTACTTCACATGTTCCCATTTCAACGCAGAAAATTGTCTGTGAATTCATCATCCGTTCAAAATTGCTCACTACTGTTTTATTAATTTCTGAATAAATTAACAGATACCTGTTTTCCTGCAAAATTTTTACAATTTTATTTTCTTTAATAAAGACTGACATCATTTAAGTCGGTCACAGCCTGTCTAATTTCCTGCATTACACAGGCCAAAGACAACTTCTGTAGCCAGGCTGTAACTTCTACTTAAGCTATGATAACATACTTTAAATATGGGTATGACCTTTGTTTCAAAGTGTCAAGAGTTGAAAAAAATGTTTTATATTTATATAAGTTCTTGTAGTTAACCATCATTTAAAGCTGTAAATTTGAATCTTCAAGTACTAAGCTGTCCCTTCTCTACCTTTCCATTCCAATACAACCGTAAAAGTCTGACTGCTGAAAAAAAAAAAAATCGCTGTTAAAAATAAAAAATAAAATAAAATAAATCACTGTAACCTCTCAAATAATACCCTCAAATGCGAGCAGTGATTTCAGGTGCCCCTTACAGGACACAGTAAATGGGCTGGGATTGCAGGAAGCGGGTGATGAGAATCCCCAGAAAGCAGCCTCTTTTACAGGCATCTCAGAGGAACGAAACAGAAATGTATCCAAAATTATTCACATTACATACGCTACTGCAAGTTCCCTTCTGATTGCCTTAGGGGGGTTAAAACAGCAGCCTGTGAAAAATAAGTGTCCATCAGGCTCGTTGTGATTTCCAGGCACACTTAAAAAAAAAGGTTATGCTTATATATAATCCTGACGTGTCAAGTGTTAGTTGAGGATTTAAAAAGACATTGTAAGTCTCTTAATAAAAGCTATTATGTATTGCTATAGGATATGAAAAATATTAAGACAGATTAAGAATGTTTTAAAACCCCAGCTTGTGCAAGGGCATAAGCTGCTGTAAAGAAGTGACTCCATTCTGAAAGAACCCAGTTCAAAAAGATTGTACTAGAGGAAAAAGAGGCAATATTAACAAAAGAAAAACCATACAAAAATTATGTCTAGATAAATCTAACACATCAGCTTCTTCATTGGTGCAGTATATATGAATTTTTCATGATGAAAATTTCAATTTCTTTCAAAAAGAAAGATCAGTGTGAATTAAAAGCTCTCCTTAAATCTTTATTTGAAAGACTACAAGGAGCACTAGATAAACCGCATATAAAAGGAAGTTACCCCATTTGATGGAAGCGTTACAATACTGGACCTGATTCGGTTGTGACTGAACTCAAATGGAAGTTGTCAGCAATTTAATCCACTTCAAAAACAAACTCCTTGGTTAAAATTCTTTTTACTTTATTTCCAAAAAGAAAATTGTATTTCTGGATAAAGGCCTGGAACACGTAATTTATGCAGATGAGCAGTCCTACATATAAAATACACTAATTAATGTAATTATTAAATGTGTTCACTAATAGCATTCCATCTACTGTAGCCTCTTAAAAATACCGTGGCAGAGAAAACACATGTATATTCAAACAAATTGAATAGATTTTAAAAAAACCAAAACCATAAGTGCATTTTTTTCCCAGGTTCTGAAATAAACCAAGAATCTCAGGGAAATCAAAGTTTTTTCCAAGAACCGCAGCTGCAAAGACCAACGTGCGGACAGCACAAACCAACAGAGATAATAACTGTGGGTCTATCCTGGAACTGCAGTCACCTTGCAGGAAGAAGTATAACCCGGACCATAAAGATGCATTTACCTTTTAGGCTCTGCTCCAAATCACAGCAGATTCCCAGGATCAGACACAAATTAAGCCCCATCCACACTAGAAAATAGCAACTCCTTGTCCTCACATACACCCTTTTCTCAAATCAAGCCGCTCGGTTGCTCAGCACGACTCCTCATCGTTTCAGTGCCTTGAACACAAGAGTGGCCTTTTATATGTCTGAAGTTGGGTTTCTAACATAAAACACAATGTAACCTAAACAGTGGTCACCTGTTCTTCTTGCTAGAAGTTACGGCCTCATTTTTAAAGCAATTAATTCAAATAAAATTCAGTCAGGAAAAAAAGAAATTGCTTATTTCTTTTACTGTTTTACCTAATTAAGAAGGTGTTCCATGCTTGGATTTGTACAGATGCTCCCTAGAAGCCCAGTTTCCCCTCCAGTTTCTTACACAACCTCAGCTGTCTCATCATCCCACCATTGTCCCCAATCCCATCTCATACCCCCAGCTCTCCTCGTCCTTCTGTAGGTCCTGCAGCACCTGCAGTTTCAACCAGCCGAGCGAGAGGCAACATCTCCTGCACCCCGTTCCAAATCACACACGTGGGTTTTGCCAACAGACGGGATGCTCCCCACACGTGCTGCAGCCTTCCCTGCTCTAGGAACACGCATTTTGGCATTACATATACAGAAATATGATTGACATCTACCCCTCTAAGAAATTCTGTTTAGACTGTGCAGCAGACTTAACAGGAGCACTCACAATCCAGGCTAAAAATTAAATTTAATAATACATTATACACGAGCTCACAATCAATTAGCATACATAATATGACCACACATTCTATACTATTCGATATGAAATTGATTGTCTGTAACTGGCATGGTACGAGATCTGCAACTAAAAACAGGCACCCTTGCTACAACAGGGAAAAAAATGCCTCAAATATTCCTCGCACAGTCCACTAGTACTTTGTTTCTTTTCCTTAAGGACCAGATCTATACATCATGCTATCATATGAGAATCTCCTTTATCTCAGAACAGGAAGTTTTCTGTCTTTCATGGTTACAACATAAAATCTGCAAACGTTATCTTGAATTCGTCCTAAGGGATGCTCAGAAACCCAACAGAAAATTGTAAGCACCTCAACACATCTTACTGCTTGAAGTAAGTAACATCCTTGAGGGGCAACCACTGGCCATTTTTACATTAAAAAAAGTCAGTACCAAAGTGACTCTTGCAATGGGAACCCCCGCACCTGAGGGTCCCTCAACAAGGGTCAAGCCCCACAGAGCTGTCCAAGCACGATGGTTTGAGGTGACATCCACTTCTTTACCTCTTGCTCCAGGTGAAGCGCAACAGAGAAGCAGTCAAACAAACCGGGCAGTACAGGGAGGCAGCAGCAAGTGCCCCGTCCTTGTCAGAGCACAGATGTCCCTTAGCTGTCACCAAGCTGCTCCACGTGTGAGTGAAGCCCAGGTTTTCTCTCCGCCGTGCCCAGACCGGCACTCCTGGAGCAGCCCAGCATATGACCCGCTCTGCAGCAGCTCTCCTGGGTGGCCTCGCAAAATCACTTTTTCTTTCTCCTCACAGCAGTTAAGCAGCTCACAGAAAATTGAATCATAAGGGTAGACAAATAATACATCACAGATTGTGCTGCTAGGAAATCTTCCTGTCTTTTGAAGGAAACTTACTGCTGAAGCCTTAATTTGTGGGAACTGAAAGCCTCATAACAATTTATGTTGGATTAGGGTTCCTGCCCAGTTAAATGCCAGTACTGACAGTCCTAGATGAGTTCCCATCTTATGAACAACCACCAGCCACATGCTTGCAGGCAACATGCCAGAGCTCACTGCACTTTATCTGCCTTCCCTCACTGCAGATCCTGCTCCTCTGGGGATGCAAAAATCTCACAATTCAACTACATCGGCTGAGAGCTACAATGAACCTCCCCAGCGCCTCCAGCAGCTGACGGGCATCTCCACACCCCTCAAAGACTGAGCACTTTGATTTGTTCGACTTGCAAACAACATGCAGAGAGAAAATTCAGACGTCTTTCTGTGGTAACTCTTGACACGGGTGGTTGAGTCATTGGCCACCTTCCCAACAACCACCCCAACCAGCTGTTGGAAGGGCAGTGGCTCACAGCAGAACAGGCATCATCCAGTCTCATCTATCCCCCCAAGTTGGGAGAAAAGGTGTTCCCACTTAGGAGAGCCCACAACCACAGTGTGAGATGGGATTCTCTGTGAGGGATTCTCTGAGGCCACCCAGCTCCCTGAGCGATGAGACGTCCCTTGGCGCTGGCTCAGCCCACGGCCGCTCCACGTGCAGCCTCCAGCAGGGACAGAAGCATCAGGCTGACACCAGCAAAGGTTATCTGTTTAACAGCCAAATTGGAAACACATCACAAAGGGAAAATATCAAAGCGTACCTGAAATATTAGTCCATCTTTAGCTGCTGATTCCTTTCAGAGCATCCCTGAGCTACCAGCTGTGATGACGAATTCAGCGGCGTTTCTGCCCTGCGGTGTTACCAAACCGACCCCTTCCCACCACCATCCTGTCACACACCACGTCTGAACCGGAGACCAGGACGCCGGGCAGTGTCAGAGGCTGGACAGCTGATGTCTCTCACAGGGACAGAGCCGCTGAGAACAGTTGTGTCTGTTATCTCCGCTGCCTCTCTCCTCCTCCTCACCTGAGCCTGCTGCCCTCATCAGTAATTCCTCCTCTCCCCAGTTCTCAGAGCTGGATTACAGGAATGCAAATGTAATACAAGGAACATCCCCTTCTCATGTACTCTCGCAAATACAGGTATCTCTCCTTTCCCTTATAGCCTTCTCGATTTCCATTTTATTTTTAATTTGCATATTCCTTCCAGCCTAGCTGGTTTGAGCCCACTTACCACACTATGAAAGATTTATAAAGTTTAACAGCAATCATGTATCATCTTCAACATACATATGTTTTACTAGACTCACAGCATACAGCTTGTTTTAGCTACTCAAAACCATTATTTGCTATATAACAACACAAATGATTCACTTGGTATCAGCATTTCTGGCAATGTATTTTCCGCATTGAGAGCAAGGAACCACAAGACAGATCTGAAGGAAGATTCGGAAGCTCTCAGTGATTACTCAGTGCTTCATATTCTTGCAGAAGTCCTGATTTATTCCGTGTCCAATCTCTGTGACACCTCTCAGATGTTGTGCCTGAGAAAGCCCTGATGGGCAGAGTGTCCTTGAGAGTCTTTACCTCGTCCTCTTTTCAGTAACTAAACAATATAGACCACCCAAATAGACACAGCCAAACTAAATTTGCCACCAATAATCAGTTAGTCCTTGAGGTGACTCAGGCTGCTCCTGAGATGGACGCAAGTCCAGTACAAATATCAGCATCACGGGAAACAAATTAATTTGTCTAGGTTGTGCTGTGTCCTGAAGCCTTAACATCCTTCATTTCGAGCTATCAGGAGTCACAGAGAGCTTATGAAACATCAAGAGCCACCACCTGCACTATTGGAATCCACATGCGTTATCACCTCTGTGATATCACCCCAGCATGGAGCAGCAATCTCCTGTGACCTTGAAGTTACCTCCTTCTCCTGAGAGACATACAGCATCGCTTTGACAAAGTGCCAGTAACTCTGGAACCCCAAATCATATTGATTTTCTTATTGTTTTGCCCTGTCTGTCTCTTTCTATGTATGTGATCCCCAATGACCCCAACACCAGTATCAGACAGCATAAGCATTCGTCTTTCAGATTTCTCGGGGGGAAATCGCCAGCAGCTGACAACCCCTGCTACGCTGGCATCTCTCTGCAATTTCACGTTACTAAACAGGATCTGATTCTGAAGCTTTCTCAGCTGGCACTTTTTCATTTGCCACCTTTTTCATCAGTTTATTGGATTAGAAATAACGGTGGCTACCAATGACATGTCCAAAGTTACACTTCTCTGCAAAGTCCTTAAGCTCATCTCTAAAACTGGGGCTTACCTCTAGGTGTTACAGTGCTGGCAACACAACCTAAAGATCAGATGCTTTTTTTCCCAGACAATCCGCTGTTCAGCTACAGTAGAACCAAACAAAGCTGTCTCAGGGAAAGGAATGGAACAGTACGAACTGAGTACAAAGCCTTCCCAGCCTTTTCATGACTACTTTGCTTAAGGGGACCAACATCTCCAGTATCATTAATAGCGCTCTTGCCATTACCCGACCTGTATTTCTCACATCTGCAAAAGCACTGACAGGCTCTGCGGTGCCACTGAGCATCTGAGGCAGTATAAAACACTTACAAATTTTCCTTTTGCATTCTGGGCCCTTCACTGATGATCCTGCCACATAATATATGTACACTGATAACAAGAACTTGGTAGCCCTATGCTCTCCTATTTTTGGCAGAATCTCTTTCCGACCTTCGGCTGTATCTGTCACCACTCGTTTCCCTGGCACGGCTCATAGATGCTTTCTCCCAACTTTCTAAACCATTATTTACCAAATCCCGAACAGGACTTGCCGATAGTTAGAACAGAGGAACCCCATTATTTAAATTACAATACAGCATCATCACAGCAACATTGCAAAGTGGCATTTTGTAATGTGCAGATTTGGTAGAACAAAATCAAGCTTAGAAAATATTTTGCACTAAGACAGCATCAAACATCTGACTTAAGTAGTAGCCACTGCTACGTATGCAGGTGAACAACCACTTCCAACAGGAGAATAAACTGACCAGCATACAACCAGAAGCATAAGGTAAACATAAAGAAAAAGACACATCCTTTTCCTTTTTTATTCTTGTTTGATGGCTGTCATTTACTGTTCCTCAAAATCCCATTCATAAAGACTTAAATTCTGCTGCACAGCTTCCTTTTATTAATCTCAGTATAACTATTACAGCTTATTTGGTATCTTCTACTCTCTTCTTTCTTAATTTCTTTGTAAAAATATTGGCAAATTTTCTGGGAAGAGGAATAACTATAAGAACTGGACTGTAAACTGACACGTTCCCACCTATTAGAATCAAACTATGTTTGACCCTCATGTGATGGGTTGATGTAGTTAAGATTAATGAGTCAATTATTTCTAGATGAGGTACAAGGCACCCAATTGTTTCACTATTTCAATACTAACCACCATATTCCTTCTGCAGCATTTGATACCCGTAAAATAATCGTGAACCATTTTTCAGTAAGACACCAGTATTAGGCTTATTCTAAAAAAATATGAAAAATCACCGAGATGAAAAGGAAATGGGATAAGTGTACAGTTAGCGCAATCCTCCAAAGCCATTGGCCTTAAAGCTTTTCCCTCGACAAATCTAAATTCCCCCAAGACGCTGTGCAATACAGCACAATGAATTGCCTGCCGTTGCACTGATGTCCCATGGGGACCGGGGCTCAGAGCTGCCAACACCATCACGTAAGGCACTGACAGTCCCCACTCACCCTGATGGGGAGAGAAAACCTAAACACATACGCACAGTTTTATACAACAAACTCTTCCAAGCTTCCTAAGTTGTCTGTTTAGGGTTTAGTTTCTCTATATAGGGTGCCAGAGCCTGGAACAGGCTGCCCAGAGAGGCTGTGGAGTCTCCTTGTCTGGAGACATTCAAACCCACCTGGACACCTTCCTGTGTGATCTGCTCTGCTGAACCTGCTTTAGCAGGTGGGTTGGACTGGATGACCTCCAGAGGTCCCTTCAACCCCAGCCAGTCTGTGATTCTATTTCAACAGACTTCTCATAGCGCAGCATGGTATTTCTTAATATTGAATGCAGACATGACTATGTTAGAGCCGGGGCAGCCTCAGATGTGTACAGTGAGACATGAGGTGAGTTTGTGGTGATGCTCTGCTCTGTCACTGCTGACAAGTGCCTCACAACTGGTCAGCAAGGTCTGCGCTCCTAACAGCTACACCGAGCAGGAGCAGGAATGCAAAAGTAGTGGTAAAGCCCAGCTAACGGAATCCACCCGTCCCCTTTGAGTTAAACCACATTTTAAAACACATTCAAAGTGGAGACAGTGTTGAGTTTCTCTGAGTAATGAGCATCCAAGGAAACTTTATGTGAAAACTCCTAATATCTTGGGATAGACAAGATATCTACAATGACATCTGCCTACAATGACATCTGCAAGGACGAGACGACATAGGTGGGCACATTTTTCATATCTCTACCTCCTGAAGACCCACAGCACAATCTCACTTTCAGACCTGGCCCAAATTCATACTAAAAAAAACAACAACCTTTTAAGTTCTCAATATATAAGCTTATATAAGTTGGGCTTTAAATCAGCAGCTTTTAAAATAGGCACTTGAATACACCAGAGGCAATCAGGAGACTTTTTTAACAAAGGTCATTATAAACCCTTTTAAATACGACCTACATTTGAACTTCCATATGTTATATGGCAAGGATTTGCTTCAATTATTTTCTTAATCCCAATGAAGAGAATGGATAAGTCATAAAGACCTCCAAAACAGGTAATCAGAGCGAGTGCCTTAAAATCAAGTAGACCTGCAGAAGTTAAACTTAAGGCTGTGCTCTGATTTGAGAAAGTTAGTTTTGCGGTTATTTTCATTTTACAGTGAAAATGTAAGAAGCAGAAGCCTGACTTGCTCTAGTTCTGGTCTCCAATAGACCAAAGCACTTCTCGCAATCCTCTCCCCTGCTTTTGGGAAGGGAGACCTGCATTTCAATACACCAGCAATCAAAGCAAGTGTCACCTGCCCCAACTACAAATCCTGCTGCATTCTGGAAAGGCTTTGCTGATGTCTTCAACAACAGCAGGATCAATCCCACTGGGTGTTAACTCCCCGGTATATTGGTAACCACAAGGTGACCACAAAGTTCCACAAAGCACTTCTCAGTAATCAAATTGTGAAAATCAAGAAAAATACTTCTGAAAGTCCACAATTTTCTTTTTACAGCAGTCTTCAAAAACGCTTTGATTATTTTTTAAACATTAAAAGTCAATCAGATAGATTAAGAGAAGAAAATATTTGGGTTTTAGTTATCAAATTTCCTTGATGGAAAGAGCTGGAGTTTTTAATATGAACTTATCTCTTGCTTTAAGCACTGAATTCAGGATTCAAACAGAAAATAAAATGCCAGTTCCTCATTACTTCCATGGACCCTTTAGTTAAAAGAAGCTATCTTTAATATTTAACAGAATATAAAACTAGCTAAGCTAGCTATACACACACCTTGCCAGTGCTTTAGCAAGTGGTAGTTTCCTTCATTAAGCGCAGTAATGACATATTTGCCACTAAGTATGTGGCAAGTTAATGAGATGCTTTGCCAAGGGCTCAGCCTGTGTCTGCAGCGCTGCTCCTGCATACAAAACGTGGCTGATGCCGATCTCGTCACCTCACCCATTTTTGCAGAAACATCTATCAGGGAAACAGAAGGGACAATGTCTTAAAACTTTCCACAACCACCTTCAGATATCAGGAATAAGACAGGAGACGGTGCATCGGAGTTTGCAAACAAACTATTCTGCAGGTCACTTATTTAATCATTCAGAAAGTGCATTTCTTGTGATTGGCAGACCTGTCTGTACAATGTTTTGCCAACTAGCAAGGAAGAGTCTTTAGGAAAACTTCCATAAGGTCTACCCTCTTGCTTGGAGTAACCAAAAGTGTGCATTTATCCGTACTTTTGGCTCAAAGACAGAAAAGTCACAAATAAAACAGACATGAACCACAGCTGTGGAAGGCGGGATGGCCCCAAGTGCACAGAAGATGCTGCACGACGCCGAGGGAACACAGACACCGAACAGGCTGCGGGTCCTGCGCTCCAGGCTGTCACCCCGGTCACAAGCAACAAATGCAATTAAAATTCCTACATCAATGAAGATTTAAGCATATTTGCATCCATTCATAACCTGTTATCTGCAAAATCTACTGCTGGTGTTTAACTTGCTCCACTATTTATATCACTGCTTAATTAGGCCCCAAGGGTGACTTTTCATCTAATTTACACCAAATAAATCCTAAACCACCAGCACTCGCTCACATTTACTCCAGTGTAAACAAGGTGAGAAGCTGCATAAAATGCCTAACAC
This sequence comes from Columba livia, assembly GCF_036013475.1. Taxonomy (NCBI): domain Eukaryota; kingdom Metazoa; phylum Chordata; class Aves; order Columbiformes; family Columbidae; genus Columba; species Columba livia. The sequence goes on from NC_088608.1 coordinate 6,743,810, forward strand.
AAACATTTTTGTTTCCCTTGTATGTAGTTGCCAAAATCTTCCACCAATTTCTTTCAAAAGAGAAGTTTTAAATCACTTTTTCCCTACAGACTCCTGATTTGCCACTTTGCGGTGCAGTCTCTAACCTGCTGCTTTAACCCAGAAAAACTGCAGGTACCAGGCGCTGCTGCTCTGCAATCGCAGAACTCCCAAAAAGAGGGAAATATTAACCCATGCTGAGTGCCACACTGCTAACGGTTTAAAGTTGGCTGAGTTTAAAGTTTGTGCAGTTGTTTGAGTGCAGCAAACCAAGGCTGGTCCCCAGCCTCCCCTCCTGGTGTGCAGGGCAGGAGCATCCTCTGCTGAGGCTGCATCCAATGAATCAGTTCTTGCCTGATCTGAGCTCACTTAGGAACCATTCCCAGCTGCAAGGAAGATCAGGGCCCCAGTTTCCCTCTTTCTGTGTTTTGCTTGAGATGGATAAACTCTGCTACAGGGAACACATGGGGAGACACCACCTCCCTTCATCCTTGAGGCTCCTCCACATGACACGTGAGCAAAGCAGGACCCTCTCCGGTCCTGCTGCCCGCGACTCCATCTATCGCCTGGAAAAACAAGAGAGGGTGTTTGACACCCTCTGCGCCCAAGAGAAATGTATTACCTGCCCAATAAACCTGGTTATCTATTGAACAGACAAGCTGGAGTCCTGTGAGCCTCCTCGAAATCAGGTTGGATACGTACCGGCAATCGCATTACACAACACTCCCCGATTTATCTTTTTATTCAAAACCAGTCTTTGCAGAAGACAAATGGAAAGCTGAAATAACAGAATTCCTCACTGCTTCCAGCGGCCTTCAATGCTAGCAAAACCTGTTCCAGTAACAGCCAAAGACAAATGAGATTATTTCAGGAGTGCAGGCATAAATTACGAATAGAAATGCTGCCGAATAGGTTACTTCACACTGCCCCTCCTAACATGCGGTCAGGGAAGCAAACGGGATAAACGGGATAAAACCAAACAGCATTTTAAGTCTTGCCCTCAGAAGTTAGCATTCAGTGTGTGTGTGTATATACATATATATGCATTGCTTTTAAATGTGCCCAGAAAAATCCCTGCTTTCCACTCAAATTTGTCCTCATTTCTCAACACCTGGACAATTAAAATGAAAGCAGTGGATCACTTTACAGCCCTGGAGCCCCACATTTTTCGAAAAGTTTGCTGTGTAAAGCCTGAAACACACAGCTCTCCGAGGTTTTTTTCCCCGTTATCATTTTTCAAAGCTTGCCTCCGGGTTTGGTTTGGGGGGGTTATCTGTCTCTTAATTTCTACACTAAATTGCCGAGAGGCACAATAAGAATAGGCGCGCGCTGTTAATATTGCGACTTCTCTGTGGATTTATTTGAAAAACAGTAGAGGGGATAAAATGAGTAAAGACTGTCGTTTTCCTCTTCATTAAACTTCTCCTCATCCATGCATAAACACCTAATTCTCCACTGAGCTTCCCAGAGTATTAAAGTTATTTGAGAAAGAAACCCAGACAGCATCTTACTTACATATGGCTTTATAAAGACACGGGGATGTTTGTGCAGCAGGGACAGGAGTCGGGGTTTCCCTGCTCAGAAAAGAAGGTTATTCAGCTGCAAACTGGGCTGGAGGTGCTGCCAGCAGAGAAGAAGAATGACACAAAACCTTCTCCTGAGGAATCCAACCATCACCCCTGCACCTACACCAAGAAAAACACCAGGGCAAGTACATAAATTAATAAATCCTTGTTAGGATGGCCTGCAACAACCCTGTTTAAGCTCCAATTTTTACCTTTTTTTGTTGTTTTGTTTGCTTGTTTCTTAATCTTCCAAATTGTTAATTTTATTCCCCGTAGACCTGCTGTAAAGCTTTTCTCTCTTCTACAGACAAGCAGCAAAATCACAGAAGTTAAAACCAGCTGTAGCTCACTTGGGAACCCACACGCTATTTCAGTTCTCACAACCATGGTAAGTGTAACTTTCTGGATTTAACAATATATTTAGCAAGATACCACAACAGCGTAGCATCACACCTAATTCGCTGACCCTTTAATTCAAGGCTGACTGCACAAAGCAGTAAGGAACATGTGGCTATGGAAAAAAACAATTATGCATTGAAAAATATAGGAAAAAAGTAGTGCTTTCAATAAAATATTATTTCTGAAATTAGCTGCATTGACTATACAGCCACACAAATTAAATTAATATTTAATTATTAATAATCTAATTAAATAGTGTGGGGTTTGATTGCTTTGTTCTAATGGCAGCCACAATTTACCTGTTAAGCATCTTCAGCTTAAGGAAACATTCACCCATATGATTTTTACCACGTCATTTGCAAAGAAATTAAAAACTAACACAGAAACAACTCTACAAAAAATATATTCTAAAAAAAAGTACATTTGAAAATTTTGTCTTTTATGTGATAGTTTTGAAGGGAAGTGACAGTATATTTACCCTGCTCCTGGATCCCAGCCTTGCTGCTCCTCAGATAAAAGGATCCCTGCTACTACATTAAACACGGGCCATCATTTGAGATAAACCAATAAAAGCCAATTAAGGCCACACCATATCACACAGGGTTTATACACAGCATTTCTTTGATAGCTACACACAAACGTAAGCTGTTAGCTTTAGCAATTAGCAGTTTTTGGGCTGTGTGAAGATAAGGGCACTAATCTGGAGAGGGGAAGGTAATTCCTGGAGAGGATCCCACAAAACCCATCGCAGCCATGCACATCCAGGGACACTGTTTTGCGTTAAGTCTAAGGAACAGCCAGCATATTTGAAATGATGAGGTTAAACGCCCCTTCCAGCTTTCATTAACTACACCAACTACTCAAGCTTTGCTCTCACAGTGTATGGTACTACCCTCTTGTCTTGTTAAACTTACAGCTCTGTAACCCTGAGTTGCCTGTTTACCCAACTTTAATGATTCCAGCGCAGGTTCTGTCACATAAGTTTCGCTGTAGTTTCAGAGCGAAAGTTAAAAGCAATGAAATTCCAACAGTCTCAGTCTTGTGCTCAGATCTATATTTAAATTGTGGGACTTCAATTTCTTCCCTCTCCCAAGGACCAGTCATTAACCTTATCCCCAACAGTTCAGCATTCGCTCAGCATGGCTACTCTATAAGATATTAACAGTCATGGTAGCTTTGCGTTAAAGGTTAATCACTTCAAAGAGAAAGATCGGCTGGACTGCTCATTGAACCTCTCTCAAAACAGAGGCAAGATTGCTGAGAAAAATCTTTGGTTAATCACCCGGAGGAACAAAAAAGCAGGGAATTTAGCATTGTTAATGAAAATCTAAGCAATTAGATAAGTAATAGCCTCCTTCCATTGCATAATACAGCTAAAGTTGCTTATGAGGCTTCCTGACAGACCACATTTCAAGCCAAATTAAAGCAGCTTTCCCAGTTATGAATAGTCTCGTCTTAGGCACTTGGGAGTTGCAAGTTGATCCATGACTGTCATTAAAACCGAACCGGAGTGGTTTACTTCATCCCGTAGCTTTTTAATATTCTGCCTAATAATGAGGCTTATCTTTCTCACATATATTTTACATCAAGAGAGATACACGTCACTGCAGTTCCGTATTCAAAATACTCCACTGAATGTCAGAACATTAATCCAAGTCCTAGATCTGAATGAAGGCATGAGGAGTTGATCTGAACGCAGGCATCCCTCATCCTACACAAATCTCCACCCCCATCCTACTGGATATGGACTCCAGTGAATTACCAGAAATTCCACTGTGAACATGAAGAAACTCTTTTAAGAACTTCAGTCAAGCCCAGAATATTTCATTAAGCTGTCTCTGTTGCAATCGGAGTTTTCTGGTAAAAAATATTTTGTGTAAGCACGTTGGAAAAAGTTTTAGACATTCAAACAATAGAATCTGTCCCTATGGATGTTTATAGGCAATCCAGAAACCTGTAGGAAAGATACACGGGCCATCTGTTGTAAATTCAGAGGAAGAAATGCAGCTCACTCTGCAATACAAATTACCTTCACAAAGCAACAGATCTCTCAACACAGTAGTATGAAAATAAATACAAGTCTTGGGTGACCTTTCCCACTTGGCGGACTTCAGTTTCCCATATGACAACTGAGCATAATGAGTTTCAATTCAATGTCTTAAGTATTTCCCTTTCTATCCTGCCTATGACAGTCTTCAATGACTACTTTTGAGTCCGTGCTATGGGCCCCATACAGCTTTGTTCATTATATGTACGGATATAATTTCAAACATAAAAACAATTATGACATGCACACACTGATAATGTTCATGAAAAGAAAATACTTGATGCCTGGTGAAAAAAAAAAAGGGTGTGCAAATCCAGCATATGAAGTGCACTGAAACTCACTGTCTTAAAGAGACAGCATTTTATGTAGCTCTCATTGACACTCTTTGCTCCGAAATCGCCAGCAAACGGAATAATAAAACTATTAAATGTCAGGATGTGGTGCAGTGGCTTAATTTATAGTATGCTAGCATACTTGCACAGCGTAATGTCCATTTTTTGTAAGCCTTGCTGCTTTTTACACTAATTCACACCTTTTAAAAGGTGCAGCTTTGTTACATCCCAATGAAATCAGGAATTCTTTTTACATTTCATTAATTCAGCCACAAAAATTACTACAGAAGTAATAAATAGCAGCTCCGCCAATATATTCAAGGAACATAACAGGGGAAGAACTCCCTGCCTCACTCCGCTCAGCCCCCACAGCCACTGAAAGGTGGGGCTGAACTTCAATCTGCAAGTCTATCAAACCTCCATTCTGCCAACTTCAAACATCCAGTGACAAACCTGAGTAAATATCTGCCTCAAAGTACTCTGTAAAATTGACAAAAATTGTATCTAACCTGAACCATTTCAATTTGTGCCACCCCTCAGGACCAGTGGTGCTGGCAACACACCAGAGGTTTATTTAAGCCACTTCCTTCCAAATCATTCACCAACAGGTCACTCGACTGCCCTAGAAATGCTCTTTAAGTGCAAATGCTTTATCACTTCTCCACTACTCAATTGCAGTACAGCTGGACAATTAAATATTTAATACAAAAGCCCTCAATATTTACTCAGGGACAAATAGCATTCTTTGGCACCTTCCCTGAATTTGAAAAGAACCTTTCCCACCGTACCTATACATTAACATTTAATATGACAAAGATGTATTTAAAGTTATTTGGAGCTCATTAATAACAATATCACAATGATTTAATGTCTTGTCAGTGACTGCTGCACATTAGTCTTATTGCTATATCCAAGAAATGATTAAAATAATCATGTTGCTTGCCTTAATCAAGTAATAAGGAAAATACACTTGACTATTCAGGAAAATCTTGAAGAACTTTGAAACAAAATGTAGAAAGTGTAACTTCATCATCATAGCACATTTATAGTCAAACGTAACATCTAAAATACTTTAAATACTTATTTAATAATCAAACTTTCATATAAATTTGGTGATGTCATGGCTAGTAATTACTATTTTGAGATTCCTACTGATTGTGATGAGTGTCCACTGATGACAGTATTCTAGAAAATTGGACTCTACCATTCTACAAGCTAAGGTGAGAATAGTCAAATATTCAGATGAAAGACCTTCCAGGGGAGAGAGAAAACAACAACAAAAAAGCCTGGAGAAACACAGAAGCACAATTTGTTCATCATGCTCCTAACACATCACTGAGCCTACACAGACCAAGCAATTTCTGATCGAGTTCAACTTTCCTTTCAGATGCAGAAAACCAAAAGCGACAGTCTAGAGCCCGGACCTTAGCTCAGAGTTCTTCATCGCGTCTGGACTCTCAAGAGTTATCCGGTTTTAGTTTCCAGAGTCCTTTTCTACTGAATTTGCAGTTGCCAGAGTAATCAACATATCACTGAATTTCATCAGTGACTTTCTAACTGCATTCCTATGTGTCCAGTACTGTACCAGATGACAAATTCCACCATAACCAAGGTAATCTCCACCACATAAAGCTTTAATGTCACAGATGGAAGCTGTTAGTGACAGAATTCTTTGCCAAGGGGCAAACTAACTTCAAAAATGTTGCTTATGCAACTAACACAAGCAGTCAAGAATCCATGATATTTGTACCCAGAATCAGAGGACGGAGGAGCCATTTCACCACCCTGAAACACGTTTCTGAGGATGAGTACCTGAACCTTCACTGGCTTCTGTAAAATAAATTTTAAGAATAAATCCTGGAAGCAACACTTTTAAATTCTAAAACAATAATCCTACACATTAGAAAAAACAACATTATCTATTTTTCCCACGTATATTTTAATAATTGACATAGTCTAAATGAACAAAGATGATACAAACACACTTGCAACTTTAAGGAATCCTTGACCTTTTCGTTTAAAGGATAAAACTCTCAAATCTCTCAGTTTTTGCTGTCTACACGTGTTCAGGTGACATTTCCCATTTTGGTACTTTAGCCACCATGCTAAGGGTCTGATCTGCCTCTAGAACAGCAGCCAGGACACAATCACAGCCCGAACTACCAAATCACTGCCGAGAACTTCGAAGACATCTTTTCAGCTCAAGAATCTTCTCTGAATTCAACCTTCACAACATCAAAGACGACATTAATTTTAACATAAAAGAAACGTCAAACAGCATTAGTGAATCCATCATCATCATCAAGCAATGTATTACCCTCACTCAATGTCAGGTTGTTTTGAGGTAAGGAACCCTGTTTGAGATTACTGAGATGGAGCTGCGACAGACTAATAAGGGACTTAAGGAACACTTGAAGGTTGCCCTAGGTCCTCTCCAGCAGCTCTTGTGGTTGCTTCTCCCCAGCATGAACTCTGTATTCAAGAAGAAACTGGACAACACCCTTGGACACATGGTGTGAACTGTGGGGTTGTCCTGTGCAGGGACAGGAGTTGAACTCAATGATCCTTGTGGGTCCCGTCCAACTCAGGACCTTTTATAATTTTATGAACACCTGAGGAGCCAAGAAAAGCAGGTGTGACAGCAGCCAGACACGGCCAGAAGAAACCACGGCGGCAGCAGCTCCCCTCCAAAGCCCCAGGAGAAGGATGTGCTCCCATACGTGCTCCTGCAGGTGTCCAGCATGGTGGTCACCCAAGACACCACCACCAGTACTGAGCCCCAACTCCTCATGCTCAACTGCTCTTCTTGGCTATGCTACCTCTGTTTTTGTTTCTACTATTTACTACATTATTTCAAACAAGAACAACCTTGAAACAATTGTTAATAAAAGCAAACAGCTTAAATCTGATCAAGCGACACGATCTATGCTAAACACATTGACCGTATTGCCCTCAGTGGGCACGGGGTGATGGGACACGAGACAAGAGTTCCTGAGTCAGAGCTGTGGGTTCACCTGTCCTTAGTTACTGCTTCATAAGCAAAGTAGGGTTTGGTTCATTTGTTTTCAGCTTGGGTGGGTTATTTTTCTGTTTGGGGGCTTGGTTTGGGGTTTGTTTTTGGTTGGCTGGTTGGGTTGTTTGATATGGTTTTGTTTACACATACAAACTAGAAAACTTGCTTATAATTACAGCTTAATGACTGTATAGAAATAAGAAATGATTGCCTTATAAGCCAACATATTGTTTATACTGGTATTTGATTAACCTTTTCTTCCCCTTTCCCCTCTTAACATGCGGAAACTACAGCAAGAAAAACATTGACTTTAATAAGTGTTAACATTTACACAGGGATTTCTGGCTTCTGCCTATGACCACCTGCCTTGCTGGATTTGAAGACCAATCTTCTACACCGCTGAGTAGCTCTCATTTTCTTCTATATAATCAAAGAACATCATTTAATCTCCAAAGTCCTATCATACAACCATTGTTGCTTCTTATTGAAGAAAGCAAGGCCGAACAAATATTCCCAATACTTGGTGGAGAGGTTTCCAATAATCCTGAGCTCCCCAAGGGAACTATTCTAGGGGTAGCTCACTAAAACACTGCGTCGCCCACACCAATAAATCTCTTCCAGAAGATACTCCAGTTCTCAAGTTCAAAGTCACACGGATTTTTAAATTCTGTTTACTACCTCAAAGGGTTCCTCTAAACAATTTCATAACCAGCTTCAAAATCTGTTAAGGATCCAGATGGCATTTAGCCCATTCTGGACATTTACAGCAATTTTCCACTTAGCTTTAAACAGACTAACATTATCTGTTCCTACAACATACTCTGCAACTCTTGTTGCCAAGTACTTGTACGTGCAAATGCTTCTGTGGAGCTGAAATTTCTTTCCTGTAAATACGCTATACATTATTTAATAGTATATATTGATATCAAAGTACCTATATATAGTATCCTTATAAATATATTATTAACTCGCTGCTTTACAAGCACTGGCTTCAGTTCATTCTCATCTTTCCAGCTGCTGCTGTTCCAGCATTTCTGTGGTCAAACTCTAAACTGTACCAAGGAGCAACCAGAAAGGAGAAGACAGAGTGGAAGCCTCAGTAGACACGTGCTTGAGTCAGTCAGCCAACTCCTCACAGAGGGCAGTAAGTCTTTGTAGAACAAGAATCTACAAGACCAGACCCCAATTTTTGCATCTGAAACAATAGTCACACAGGGCAAATGATGACAAATTAAACTAAACACAGTAACAATTTGTATCTGTTAAGCAGAATATGCAAATTCAGTCGTACATAATGTTATCACAGCTCATTTGCTTTAGTTTCTTCAAATATTCAAGTTTTAATGGAATAATTAGTCAGAATTTTTGTCATATATATTCATATACATATATATATATATGTATATATATATATATACAGGCATGTATTTTGAGATGTTAAAGATGCATAGAAACAACCTTTTTGGGCTAATCTTCAGCTTGCCACAGTTGCCACTTATTATGAGAGCCGAGGCCGTGGCTGCCTGTGCCAGGTCAGTTCAAAGGGCAAAGCTCCTCCATGGAGCACCGATGCATCACATCAGACACTCGTCACACCGGCAGCAAGCCCAACACAGAACACTAATAATTACTTTTCAGCAAACACAGACTATTGAGACACAAAAGAGCTAAGGAAGCGAGAGACGCTCTGTTGAACACCACGCACCGAGGGCAGCCTGCCTTGCAGGATCCTGATCTGTTCGCTACCCAGAGCATCCCTCGCCGCGCTGGAATTGCTCCAAGTGTATTCCGCACATCAGACAGAGTATTGCGTTTTTTTCCTAATCAGAAAAACAGAAATATGTCCTCCTTGTTGTTTCCAGAGAACAGAATTTCAGAGTCATTCTGATAAGCAAAAAATACAGCATACTGTCAGAAAATGTATTTCTTTGATTTCCTTGCTTGCCCACTCTGTGAAGCCAGCTGCATTTTTGAAAATGGAACTACTACTGAAAAAACCCTTTCAAGGCTAGCCAGATGAAACACCTTTCTAATGTAAAAACATTTCCCTCATAGCAACAATAAACTTCAGACCAGCCTAACTGGGGCAATTTCAAAGTAAGCAGGAGAATACCACAGTTGAAGACCCACAGACAGCAAGAGGGGGAAAAAAAGAGCATAAAAGCCCATTCCTATTTTCTTTTGATTTGCTACCAGTGATCCTTGTAGTTTCATCTGCCTCAGGAAAACAGATTTAATGTGATATTACTTATAAAGCATACTTCAGTTTGAAACAATTATAAAAGTCTGAACTTTGTTCCATTTTAAAAGTGGATGTTTAAGGGATTTTTTCCCTTTTTACTAATAAGCTGAAATGTTTGGCACCTTCAAACTAGCAGTGCTTTCTTATTCACTGAGACTATTGAACAGTTACATAACATATATATGAGCTAATTTTAAACGCAGGGAGGGTATACACACAGAGGTCTTCTGTTCGCAGGAACACCATTACGGGAGAAAGCAGATCTGATGGAGTATGAGGCACAAAAATAAGTACCGCACATCAGAGGACTCAGTCACTCCCAAGTGCTTTTTAATACTAACACACAGAGTTCATTCCCATCACGATGCACTTGTTATTCGCCATTCAGTACCGCAAAGGATTTGAGTGTTTCCAATCTGTGGGGTAGACAGGACATGGCATGGGATGAAGGCTTTCCATACCTTCAAAAGAAAATCAATTTTCTATTAAACTTCTGAAGAGATCTTAAAGGTCCATTTGGTCTTATTTTCAATTATTTTGCAGAGGTGTCAAAGGCCTTTGCAAACATACCATTTTTTTTTAAACCTCCATTAACACGTTTATCTCCATCCGAGAGACATCAGGGTGCGCGATTTTCCATCTCTCAGTACTTCCAGATACTAGGGAAGCTGAACAACTCTGAATGTGGTGTCGGATACCAGGGCCTTAAAGAACTCAGGTTTACCACAGGAAGAAAATGACTTGGAGGGGAGGGATGGAGGAGAAAGACTCCAGCACAACAAATATTTCTACATTGTAAATGTAAAATTATTTGCCCAAGCCCATGCTGCAAACCAATAATACCAGTCTTGGCTCCTGAACTCTTGAGCTCCTGTGCTCAACCTTTTTAGGCCACATTAACTCAGTTTACAACTAGAAAAGGCTGCCTTGAAGTGCTGCAAAATTGAATCAATCACTGATTGACTAGTAAGAGGGTTCAGATTTATAGTGTGCCTGAACTGACCTGAAGTAAGTGACAGCTCTGACTAAGAGAGAGGATCAGCCAAGCCAAAGATTAAACCCTGTTTCAACAGGAACAGCCTACCAGATACTTCCACAAAGCGAGCAGATCTTTTAAAAGCTGAGGCTGTGATGCTATGAATTACTGAAGAAAAAAATAATATCCAAAACGCAGAATATCAAATAATAATATTAAAAGCTGGGAGCAGACTCTACTCAAGCATTTTTATTGTTGCTTAATTTCTTTAACACAACACTCATGTTACAAACGCTTTCTGCTTTTCTCTTCATTTTTCTTTTCCAAACTTTCCAGCATCTTAAACTTATTTTCTTAGTACTGCTCTATGACTAACAAATGAGAATTGAAGTCTTCCATAAAACCACACAAATTATTCTATAAAAATGCAAAAAAAAAAAAAGCCTAAAAAAAATAAAAACAATAACATCTTCTCACAGTCGTTCTTAGTTCAACCAATTCAACCTTTACTTCATGCAAGAAAATTCCACCTGGAGAAGTCTGAATACTCCCCTTCTGCACCGATGGAATCTACAGGGAGATACACCTGGTATAATGCATTACTGTAGCACATCTATCTGGGGTTGACTTTAATAAGCTACCTGGAGTCCAAGAAAACACGTGCTCAAGTGCAAGAGCTTTTTTGCTGAACTATCACGTAAAGCAAATCCAGATTAAAAACAAACAAAAAAAAACCCACCACACAATGAAAATCAAGATCATGAATTTACAAAGTAATCATAATACAGAAGCCAGAAATGAGTATCTTTCATTCCAGTAGAATAAGCAAGTACATATTTTATAAACATTTCTAAATCTACTACAGTTTCACTCATTACTATCAATTATGACTTGGAAGGGAAACTGAAGTTTATTTTCTAGAGTGCCTTTTCTTGACCTCAGAGTGGCTCACAAACGTGGCTTTATTAGAAGAAATTTGGGTTTAACCTCACATTAGATAAAACCTTTCTCTATTTCTCTCTGTACAGAAATATTTGCACAATTTTCCTATAAAGACAAAAAGAGCATGGTCAAATAATAATAGTGCTGTCCCAGCAAAAATAAGAAATTCATTATGAAGTGCAAAGACCTCTTGTGGCACTTGGTGCTTAAACCCAGAAGGATTTTTTCATTTATTAACACCCTGTTCTTGTGCAACAGCATACTAATGAAGTTAATCTAAAGGCTAAATTTCAATTATGAATCACAGAACCACATCTCTGCTCCCTGATTGCTCAGATAATCCCAATCAAGCCTTCTCCTGTACCAAAGCACAATGGTTGACTGCAGATAAAAGTTCCCGAAACATCAAAAATATGCAGTCCAGAAGGTAAAATCCGACAAACACCTGTTTTCACATCCATTCAATAACTCTGTGGCAAAGTAATGATTTCTAATAACTTGACAGACTGCTCGCTCACTTAAAATATGCTGCACAGGTTTGAACAATAAAAGGAACAGCAAATGTTTAAACCTCCCAGGCTTGCAGCCAAGACAAAGTCTTCAGCCGGAGTGAAAAAGGGATTCTATTTGCTAAAATAATTTAGGAGAAAATGTTTTCCTCTCAAGCACCTACAATGCATTTGTCCTGGAACAAAACCTGAGAGAACCGCCAAGGGAAAACCAAAACGCGCAAGAGACAGAGCATCACCTGGCAATTAATATGGGCGATGACAGACCGAGATGTGGTGTTTCATGATGTGTCAACGCAGCTCAAATGAGGAGCTGAAGCCACAGAACTGGAAAAAAAAACCCACAAAATATGAGTAAAAACAACAACCTGGGTCATTTGCTTCCCATTGCGTCTGCAAACACAAGAATGATGAACGCTCACAGAACGCCGAACCTTGCTGCTACCACATCTGACACACAGACGTGAAGGAAATGGTGCATCTGCTTTTTAACAAGACAATAAGGAGAAGATAAAGAGCCTTTTCTTTTCAGCAGAGAGGCCAAGGTATAGATGTACCGCTCGTTTTGGACGGAGTCATGAGTTTCAACTGGTTGTAAACCTGGGTCAAAGAAGCCAAAGCCTTGCAAATGATCTCTCCCAAGTGTCTCCACCAGCCAGGACATTTCCAGATAATATGACATCTTCAGGGTCAATTCCTCCACTTCTCATGGAGAACACAAGACCTATGGGGAGAGGCTGAGGGAGCTGGGCTTGTTTAGTCTGGAGAAGAGGAGGCTTAGAGGTGAGCTCAGCACTCTCTAGAACTACCTGAAGGGCAGTTCTAGCCAGGTGGGGATTGGTCTCTTCTCCCAGGCAGTCAGCAATAGGACAAGGGGCCATGGGCTTCAACTCTGCCAGGGGAAATTTAGGCTGGAGATTAGAAAGCAATTCTTTGCAGAGAGAGTGGTCAGGCATTGGAATGGCTGCCCAGGGAGGTGCTGGACTCACTGTCCCTGGAGGTTTTTAAACTGAGATTGGACATGGCACTCAGTGCCATGATCTAGTCAATGGACTGGAGTTGGACCAAGGGTTGGACTTGATGATCTCTGAGGTCTTTTCCCACCCAGTCGATTCTGTGATTCTGAGAAGGAAATCCAGGAAGAGTAAATGCACCATAACCAACCACTAACTGACCTTCTCCGGGAATAAAGCCTTTGGAGGAGGGTTTCTTCCAAACCAAAGACAAGACAGTGATTAATTTCTGCTTTACACACATCCATCAGTTCAAGCTCCCAGATAAAGAGAGAAGCCTCCCAGGACTTGCTGCCATCCCAAAGCATTCAAACACAGGTCAGCTATATTCGACTACTTTTTAATTGAACAGTAAAAATTCCCTCCTCCCACCCCTCTTTCCAGTTAGACAAAGGCAAACATAGACATCGATGGCTTCACAGCAGCCACTGCAAAACTAAAGGGTTCTACTGTCCTAAAAAAATATTAATTCCCTCAATCATTCAAATCTAGTTCTTCAGGATATAAGCACAAATAGTGCAATTTTTCTACCTCCAGCCCCAGTTTACCAGTAGCCCTTTTCACTGCCTTTATCCTTCATGCACAATCACATCAGTACCCTGAGGATCCTCAAACTTTTTAATAAAATTAAGGAAAAAAGCACCACAAAGAACCAAGTCCTGAAAAATAACTGATCATAATTTTTTTTAATTATATTTTTTCCAGATTGCCAATATATTAATAATGTTATCTGATTTGGCAATATTGACTGCTACAACACTGATACATATATGCAAAACCATTTGGCAATTACATCCTTCCAAAGCACAAAATTGTCATCGGCAAACACCAAAATGGGCACTTAGCTTTTGTGTGTGACTGAATGCTACGGAAGTTTTTTGCCGTGCTTTAAATAAGTCCTTAAATAAGCTGTTTCTCAGCAACATGCTCCTATTTGTCAGACTGAGCAACAGGCACACACGTATATGCCTAGGAATATGCTTGGTGGAAGCAGCGCAGTTGTCTTTCATAGTTTTTACCGGAATACATCTTAATTGAGTAGCAGCATTACACCACAAATGAGCCAGAAAAAAGGCCAACAATAATGACAGACCGCTGGAAATAATCTGTTGTCTTCTGGGTAAACTGTTCAATCCTAAAACTTATTATCTGCAAAAGCACCTTTTGAATCACTTTTGTTTTGCCCTGTGGAATACCTTAATGTTTCTATTGGTAATAAAATTTCTGGCTTGCAATACCGCTGTCGTCTATAGACTGCAAGAGAAGGGAAAAGATGAAAACAGGGAAACGCAGAACCGCTGTTATTATTAAACCTTTAAGTTACAAAGTTAATTCCAGCTAAACATTTTTATCTGTTGCACTGTTTATATGAAGCAAATTCTTTTTTTCCAGCGAGGAAATCTAATTGTTGCACTTGAGTGTCGAACAACTCCATGGTCATCTGTATCTGCGCCGACTGTACTCCAGCTCCCAGTAACCTGTTCACAGCACATCCCCAGCTGGGGAGTGTAATTAGGGTGCAAACTGCCATACAAGCCCCTCGCCAGACTGATGAAGGAGACCTCTTACAAGGTGATCCAGAAGGCAGCGGTGAGACCATTAATCATTTACCCGTCGAGGAGAATACAAAAAGCTCTGCCACTGAGAGCATTACACCGGAAAAATATCTTGACAAAACTAACACCTGAAAAAGCAGTGAAGTTTTTTACATTAGTCATTGTATTATTTTTACAAGTTCTAGGTAAGCTCACGCAAGAGATATTCAGATTTCAGGCAGAATTTGTCATTCGTACTTTGCTACTCCTTTTAAAAGCTTGATGACGATCAGCTCAGAGGTTTTTCAGCTCTGCTAGCAGCACCCCCAGACAGCAAACAAATGTAATAGTAATCTACGGAGCAAACTTAAATACACTGCCTGGCTGCCACTATTTCAACCTGCAGTGATTTATTTGTGGGGATCTGAATCCACAGAAAATGCAAGTATTTTCTGTAATGTGTAATTGAGGATATTGTTAATACCAAAGGCAGCTTACAGTGAGAACACCAAATCTTCAACATCTGCCTAATGGGGTCTTCACTGTCCATCCTGAGCACGTTAAGTCTTGACGCTGCCAAACATCAGCTAAACTTTTTAAAATATGGTTGCTATCACGAAATACATCAAGTGTTTAAAGTTGAGTTCAAGCTTAAGTGTTTCCCTTCTTCATTCTTACTCAGTCCAATAAGCAAGCCCACACTGTCCTTACAGAACTCATGAAGCTACTAAGAGATAAAAATGCAAAAATCAGGATTATTTACGTAGTCTAAGAGTGTATTGCTAGAGTTTTAAGTATTTTTCTTTTGAAACAGGTTTTTAACGTTCTTTTGTATGCAACCTCATGTTTTACTCACCACACCCCGTCCAAGATTATCAGCATCAAAAGGTTCTTACCTATATCTATCAGCTTCACATACATTTCACCTGAGCCCAGCCCAAGGGGAGGAGGAGTGTTCCCTGCCTTCCTTCCTCAAATTACCTGGAATTCCGTAGAATTGCTTAGGAGACGCCTACTGCTTCAAAATCAAACACAATCTATGCTATACAACTGTCTACCAGACTAAGAGAAAATACATTTTCCTGGAGAATTTGCAATAGGGAGGAAACTTAGAGCAAATACATCATCACTACATAGTCCAACAGGATTTGCTGACAAACAACTAGCCCAGGGAAGGCAAGCTCCTAGGAACCCAGCTTACATAGCAGCCAGCAGGCAAGTACTTTCTTGTTTTGTTTAACTGAAAAAGCCAAGTCTAAATCATTCTCCGCAGATCATCAGCGAGTGCATCTGAAATCAAGAGAAGAAAAATAAACCTGCAACCTGTGGCTATGAAGTTAAACCAATTAAAATACTTACAAAACATTCTCGTTTGCAAATTATGATACTTCCCCACAACTCTCCTCATTCCCCAGAGACAAGAGGAATTTTTCCAAAGGACCCAGCGAGGCTTCTTTTGCAACCATCACACAACAAAGCTTTTTGTTTCTGCAACACTGGGAAACTTCTGATTTCCAAAACCCTTGTGTGCATGAATAAGCACGCAGGTAATCTTCTGAATATGCTAGGGAGTGAAGGAAAGCAGAAATAGCTTCATTATCATTATACAGAATCTTACCAGCAGCTGTGAAAATCAGAGTTTCTTAAAAATTATTGCCACAATGAAAAACCATAATCCATTTCAACAGCAAGCTCTATCATATATCACCGATTGCCTCAATATTTACATTTTTCCAATATAGCCTGAACTAACGATAAGAGCTCACAACATAGGAGGAGAATGAACAGGATAATTCACATACTCTAAGCCACCATATGTTTTTAATAGGAGGCAGTAACATTAAAACATCACCCAAGAGAACGGAGCATCACTTGCAAACACAAAGATGCAAACTGGAGATGACAAAGATGGAAAATCAAGTGTGGCATCATTTGCTGAAAGGCTGTGACCATGATCTAGCAGAGACTTTTTTAAAGATTTTAAAATTAAAAGAAAAATCTTCTCCAAGCTGGATGGTCCAAGGGAACCCAGTATACCCCGCAACATCTAATGCTGCTGTTAATATAGCTTGAAGTTCAATCCTGCACAATGGCAAGTATTAAATACTGCACACGACTGAAGTAATGCCACCATTCTTCAGATAGTTAACACCCAAGTCACTAGTATGTTGATCTGATTTTGGAGTAACAAGGGAAAAACAATATCTGCCCCTCACCTTTCTGAGTCTTGCTGTATCATCACTTACCAGCATTAACATTGCTCTCATCCTTGGGTGAGCCCTTAAAGACTCTGATCCTTTATATCCTTTAAAGGGAGCAATTAATGCTGCTATTCAAAGTTTCTGACCTTTACCTCTCAGTCCCAGTAGTGTTATTCAAATTTTTCCTTTCAAGCTTAGCAGAAAATAGCAACTATTTGTGCCTTCCCAAAGGCAGACATGCATTAATCCTAACCTCAAATTGGAGTCAGTTTTGGAAAAGTCATTCCCAATGTTTTCACCTCCAAATGTGCTCCTCTGCAGGATCAGATGCTTCCCAAATCCTGCCTGCCCTTCCAGATCACTTCAGCTTAGATGTTCTGCCCTCCAGAAGTATTTTGGCAAATCACTTTGAAAATGCTTTCATGGCTGCATAAAGTTGTGCATCCCATACTGCATTCCCCCTCATCTTCCTCTGCAAGACCGTGACTATTGCTATGACTATTTTCAGTGAAACCCCAGCAATAAGTTCCATTCTCTTTATTCCTTCTAACACCAAACCCCACTCAGCCTCCCTGCCCCTCTTCCTCCTCCACAAAATTATTTACTCAGCTTCCCTGTTGCCTCTTTCAGAATATTCCTTAAGGAGCATCCCAGAATCAAAACAATATACTTATTATTTGTTCTCTTCATCTAATTGGTGTTTTCAAACTGCCAAACACAGAGGCTGATACCTGGAAAGCCAAGAAAGCAGGGCATTTTCAGAACTGACACACAAAGGCATCTTGCACTTTGTTTTCAAAGTATGATGAATGCATGCTATCTTTTACAATGTGCCAAATACCTTGCACACCCCCGAAAACAAAATATATATATATAAATACATCATATGCCTCCAAATCTGCCTCGCAAAAAAAAAAAAAAAAAAAAGTCAAATCTGATAATTCTAGCCCATCAATACCTTTCTGCGTTAAACCCTTCCTGATGTGGAGATCATTACAGCTCATCTGGAAGACTGACAAGCTAATATTCCTCTAGACCAGAGAAAGGGTATTCCACTGCCAAAACTCTTGCGAACAGTCAGGGTAAAAGTCAGAGCCATTTAAAGAGAGCGCGAGCGGGGCTCAGCTAAGTGCTGCGAAGGGAAGAGGCAATCAACTTGACAGTAAATGTAATTAGTGTTATACTTCCTGCCAAAATTAGACATGATATAAGCAGATATATCAAACAAATTTGACATGATATATTACCACTGATGTGCCTAAATATATAAAATGGGGGGGGGAAGGGAAGGCTTGGCAAGGGTAGAAATAGGGGTTTTTATCTTTTAAGGCAAAAAAAAAATCTTGACATGTCTCCATCATTTCTGTCTCCATCTTGTTTGTTCATTAAAGTTTCTTCTGTCCCTTCTAGTTCCTATTTCCATCACGGTCAGAGTGACACAAAACATCCTCTTTTTGTCGCAGCTCACTAAAATCGAAGCTGCATCATGTATCTTTTTCATGTCTTTTCTTCCCTCCTTGTCACTCAGAGGCTTCAATCTATTTGCTTTCTGAACACATTTGCCATCTGAACCTGTTTCTCGACACCAGCTCGCTTGTTTGCCTCTTTCTCGCTTGCGCTCACCGAAACTCCTTCCCATCATATTGTGCCTCCAAACTGCCACCAGCTCCCGGCTGTCACTCACCCATCTCCTTTTCCTCAGTCCCAATACCCAATTTCCATCATCTTTGCAAATTTCCTACTACGAGCAATTTTCTATTATTTTAAATACATTCTACTGTTTGCCTTCCCACTAACCACACATTTATCTCGCTGCTCCCTGCCAACTTGTTAAGCTTCTCTATATCTACCGGCTCTTCCACCAGGTCAGCTACAGTGCCATGCACTGTCCCCATTGCACTTTTCTTGATGATTTCAGTACACGGAGCAAACACCTGAGATTCATTTCACATCTCACTGTGTTTAGCGAAACAAGACAAAATAATAAGATACTGCAGCGACCTCTACAAATAAATCCCTCCCTACCAAACTCCAGCCTCAAGTTCTGCAGATACAAAAACCAAATCAGAGCACCATCTAGAACTGAGAAGTGTTAACAAAAGCCTCAGAAAACAACTTAATTGAGAGCTACTCTTTCAAATGTATGGTTCTAATTCCTAACCTAGATACTGGAGAAGAAGAAGAATCATTCCCAGCTCAACAGCAAAGCAAAAGTAACCGGAAGATGGGAATTCTCAATGCTCCCAGAGTCGGACCTGGAGATTAACACACTTTTCTGTTCAATGGAAAAATATATATACAATATATATACAATATATACAACACCTTCCCAAAAGAAAAAATAATTGAACTAGAACAGAATGGTTATTTTCTTGCTTGCTCTTGCTAGAAAGCAATGCTAAAGCTTTCACTGAGAGGCAGCCAAGTTGTACTCCAAGTTCCATTATTATTTTAACTATTTGCTTATCTTTTTTCCAATTTCCATTTTGAAGTTTTACTTAAAAATATTATAACGAAATCCTGCAACGTTTAGACAAAAGTTAGCAAGTTCCCAAGTCATTATACCTGTAAAAGGGTGACCTTCCCCTAATAATACGCTGCCCATGGACCAAGCTGCGTCCTCCTCATAGGGAAGGCCTGAGCTGCCCTGTTTTGTGCAGCACCTGAACTTGCCACTAAAGTACTTGAGGTGGAAAAAATGTAGGCCAAGCACAGGTATTTATGACTTTTTTTTTTTTGATGGGAAGTTTAAAAATTACTTTGCCCCAAAAAATAAGTCTTTAACTGGACTTGTCTTTGCTGTTCCAGCAAACACGGAGCATATTGCGGTTCATCTCCTGACAAATTACTCTCCAGGAGAATACAAATCATCCGTGCTGAGCTTCAGAACGGCTCTGGAAGGAAGCTCTGTATCAACACACCGGAGACAATAAGACGGCAACAAAACAGGCTCCATCCCAGCGGAAAGCCTCCCTCGCTCATAAACAGGAGTTTTAATCCCATTCATTAACAGCTGAATTGTGCTCACCTTTACTGGGATACATCCTCAGGTCGCTCTTCCATCCATTACATTTTTTGCTATGGGCGTATCCTCTCTTTTATTAACAACTGTAATATAATTGAACACGCATTCCTACACAGGACAGGTTATTCTCCTGACTGTTTCAAAACATTTCACAAGATGGAGCACAGCTGAATTTTTAAATAGCAAAACAAGACAAAAAAACAAGAAATTCTACTGTGTTTCTGTTGGGATGGCTTTGCAAAACACAGATTAGATCTATTGTCAAGGCTCCCACCACTCAAGTTTCTCTTTCATGAATATCACATGCTAAAAACTGATGCTACATAAATTGTACATCATCACTGGATATAGTTGCGATCACAGAGTCTGCTGCTCTCACCACTACTAAAGCTGTATAGCGTATTTAATACAGATAGCTGAAATTAACTACAGAATCTTAAATATTTGCAGCCTACAGCTTTCTAAGTATCTTGGAAGGCAAATGTTAGTGCCCAGGAGTCATTACCCCTGTACTGCAGCAGCCTCAGCCTCACTGCTCTGCTCTCCACTACAATGCAATGAAAACCCAGCAACTCAGTAATAATGGGTGCCTAAGCAAAGAAAAAAACTTATATCTAGAGACAGAATATCACTTTACTGTTATGTATGTACAAAAAAATATACAATATATTTATTTTAATATATTTATATATCCTACAAACTCTACTATGGCGAGTTCCGCCCTCCGCAGCCTCCTGTTGGAAATACAGCAGACACAAACCCACGCTGTTCTCACCACGCCAATATAAATTACAAGCCACTGTGGGAGATGGGTCAGAAATGGCCATAATTACACCTAACAGCTGAAGGGATGGTTTAATCTGATCTCTCCTTTGGAAGGCTAAACCAGTCTGAAGGAGCCAAGGGGCACATAGCACTGTTCTGTCCATTGTGGACAGCCTGAAGACAGACAAGGAGTCGCCCCTCACCCTGAGCAAGGCTGGGACCAGGAGCTGGCCACATTAATTTTACACCATCACCAACCTTTCAAAAATACCCAGTAACCATTACCAGAAAATCCCTTTTCTGTAGAAACATTCACACTTTCTATCCCAGCAACTGATGCAGGAGGGTGACTATTTCTCTGTTTTCTAATAGTTTTTAAGTAGTTTTAAATGTTTGTTTCTTTGATAAAACCATTTGTTTTCTTTCTCTCCTCATTCATTCTGCCCTTTCAGGTCACGTCACCTCAGCTAAAACACTTTTCACACTTTACTGCACTGGAACTGCCTTTGTCACTGGGCACCCTGCATCACCCAGGGACATCGGAGCCGCTGCGGGAACCAGCAGATTCTCCCACCTGTTCTCCATCTCCGCCAGCATCATCCCAGCGCATGTATGGATACCATACATCACAAACACATCACCACAGAGAGCTGGTTTCCAGCCCTAAGCAAAGGGGACAGGGCTGGAACAGGCAGGCAAGGACAGGGAGGCACAATCCACCGGATAAGATGAAGACGGCTTAGGCAGGCAAAATGTATTACATAGTTAATACAGTTTTTAGTTTGCTTTCTCCGTAGTCCCTGAATCTCCTCCCTCACCCATTTCATATACTTTCTCAAAATAGCTGCTTGCTATGTAAGTGCAGGTAAAAAGAAAAGGGGGCAAACCAACCTCCTTTAAAAGTAGCTACATTATTGTCAGACCCAAACGATAAGCATTAGCTACATGGCACTCAACAGAAACGAGAGAGAAGCAATCGAAAAGCTTTTCCAAAAAAATTAGCAGAAAATGTTGTTTCAGCCAGAATAAAAGTTAACAAATAAAAATTATAATAGAAAGGAAGCGCAACTAAAAGCATTCCCAGGAAAAATGATGCAGTGTGTCCTTAATACTCAAGTGTTCCATCTAAATGCAGCAGAAGTACAAAGGAATGCCTAAAGATGAGTCAATAAGAAGGTATTCGAAGCAGAAATGGCATTACCAGCACGTTTATGGTAAGCTCGCTGGTCCAAAGCACAGTATTTCTTGGTTCTTGTGTTCAAAACGAGACTGCAGCCACGGAGCACTCGTGCTCGGACACAGAAGGGAGGCAGGAGTGTTCATCAGTGGCTGAGGCTGGACCTCTGCAGACTCGCAGAGCGAGCACAGAAACCTGCCTTCCTTGCTGAGTTCCGGGTTTTAAACGACCCACGCAACTTTTTTACCGTCTGCGGTGCTTCATCTGGTTTCCCTACCGAAGTACCCGCTTCATCCCCATTCTGGAAGCAGCCTGGGATGTGGTGGGATTCACG
Organism: Columba livia; assembly: GCF_036013475.1. Classification (NCBI taxonomy): domain Eukaryota; kingdom Metazoa; phylum Chordata; class Aves; order Columbiformes; family Columbidae; genus Columba; species Columba livia. Next base: position 6,765,903 of record NC_088608.1, read on the forward strand.
GCTTGCAGCAGTAGCACCAAAGGGTTCAGCATCCATCGGCACCGTCCTGGCCTCGCCTGGCAGTCACACCTCCATTGCACAGCACACCCTCCCGCCTGCTTCACTTTACATGATCTTGGGGCAAAAAAACAGAAAAGGCACCTTTACCAACATCTGAAATGCTATCTCAGTAATAAACTAAGCTTTTTGAAGCTCAGGCAAGGAGCTGGAGTGAAGCGTGGGCAAAACCTCATGGCACAGGAGCACCCAGAACACACCGAGCAACACACCATGGTGGCACAAAGTTTTCTGGCCAGAAGTCTGATTCTGTCATATCACAAAACTCAGTTATAATGAGGCAAAACAGCCCATCCATAGCACCTAAACATCGCTGGTTTGCAGGAAAACCACACAAGCCCTCACCATTAAACAATCCTGTGAAGTGCAGTCAGGACAAGTCAAAGTTTCATTTTCTATGTGTTAATAAACAACAAAGCAGCTATGTTTAGTGAAAACAATGTTTTTGTCTCACTACACTGAAACATAAACCCCTGAGATTCAAGAAAGTTCCTAACAATTGACAACCTGGACACGTCCTTTTGACTACACCTTGAGGCAGCCTGGTAGGATGGTTTCCCTCACCTACAAAATGCCCTGAGAAGTTCCCCAGAACCACCTTCACACCAGGCAGCTCCAGCAGACGGGTTTCTGCTTTCCCCCATCCAGCCCAGCGCAGCACACACCATTAACGCACAGCGGACACCTCTAAGGGAGAATGGAGAACTCACCTCCCCGAGCAGCAGCCTGGAGGCACTTCCACCACCTCTTCAATCTGCAACAGCACCCCCGTTGCTCAGCTTTCAGAATCTCTTTTGGTTAAGGTACGGGTGTGCAAGCAGCATTGCAGGGCAGGGAAGCAGAACAGACACAGGTATTCACAGTGTCGGTGCAGCACTGTCAACTCGGGATTTTATTTTTCATTTTTTCATCCCATTCTTTGCTCACCACCAGCGCAGCCACCCAAGCTTAGTTGCCTTGGACACCTGGATAGGACCACGAACATCACAGCGCGTCTTCCACCACGACCCCCCTGCCCACCTACCAACAGCAACAGAGAATCAAAACCTTCCAAAGCGCGACCACTACCTGGTTTTTCCACTCCCCCAAACCACTCGCGCTTCACTACCTTTGTGCTGCTATTGAGCAGCGAGCTTGGCACAGGGTATTGCAGCACCTGGCACATCTCACCTGCTCCAGCTTGGGCTCCTCACGTACTCTGCTCTGTTACCAGCCGCTGGGATAGTTGCTGCCATGCCCAAATACTAAAGGAGCAAGTGACTAAAACAGGCATGAGAACTCTGCTCACCTGTCTGAGGGCAAGACAAAATACTGGTTAGGGAAAAAAATCTATACATATGTTGAAGTGCAAGGAGACCCGTGGGAATCCCCACTTCTTCCTCGCAAACCCCAGAACTTTGTTGCCATCAAAGGCAGCTAAAAGCAGCAGCAGGAGTGTCTCCTACCAGAGCAGCGTGTCAGCAAACACGCGTCAGTGCGATCCTTATCTGTGAGGCTTTCGAGTGAATAGACGTCCCTAGAAAGCAGTCACTATAAATACAGTTTTCCTGAATATCATTACTGATCCAGAAGTAATGAAATAGCAGATAATATGGCCCCAGGGTACAAATCAACCACCTACCCTAATGCATACAGATGGAGCTCAACAGCTCTTCTGCTCTCCCATTACCAGAGTGAAATGGGATCTCTGAGACACCATCATGGCAAAGCAGAAGGGAAGCTTACTAATGAGTGGTGTTTATTTCTGATTCTTCAGAAAAGGCTTTAAATTCCGCAATCAGAGAAAAAAAAAAATCTCTATTTTTATGCATGAAGATGAGTAGATGCAGCTTCCCCTCACAGAACCAAGATAAAAAAGCAGAATGAACAATCTCCTGCTCTGCCTTGATTTTGCAGAAAAGCCTTTGCTGAGAACAGTGTCTAGCTGCTTTTTGTAATAATCAGCTATGAAACTTTACCCAGTCCCTCCAAAGAAAGCAGCAAAACTGCCGTGACTTACAGCAGGATCATGCTCCTCTTGTTGATGTTCACATCAGTTCAAGCAGTAACTTCCACAATGCTCTAAAACCGACTCGACAAATGCAGAAGGTACAGCAGGCACAGAATCTCCCCGCTTCCATGCTTAGGAAAATTTAGCCCTCGATACCAGGAGCTACTCCCTCACGATACCAGGAGCTACTCCCTCAACGACGTGACATTTTGCATTGCGAGCCGGTCACATCCCCGCACACCAGCCCTGCCAAGGCACAGCACTGCACACCCGACAGATCCACACCTGCCTGCTTGGAGAAGCATCTCTGTACTCAAGCATGTTACTTCAATGCCACCTCTCTCATATTCACCATGACATTACTTAAACTCCACTGAAATCTTTCGAGAAACTAAAGAGTTCAGCACTTTTTTCACCAGTTCGCTGAAAGTTTGAAGATTTTATGATGCACGCTGACACCCACACAAGGCACCTGCGTGACACAAGGCACAAGAAACGGCAGCTCTTGCAGTCACCACGTCCTCTCACGCACTTTCAGTGACACCTGGTTCTAACAGGTACGTGATCCCACTCACACAACAGACATCTCCCGCATGGCTTCTTTCAGAAATTACGTTCTCAGGAAATCAATTCTTTAAGCTGATTTTTTTGTTGTTGTTTTCATTAGAGGAATTAAACAACGTATTTCAATTATAGGAAAGAGCTGAAGGCAGCGGTCAGCGAGTACTTTTTATGACCCTCATCTATTCTTTTAAAAGGCTTCTCCAGAAACACTCAGACAGGCACATGAGTGGGAGGGAGGGAGTGGGGAGGAGGGAAGGAACATGTCCACAGCCAGTCCTCATTCATACCTTCATACAATAAAGTGCAAACTCCATAAGCTTTGACCTTGAATGAATTACACCACACAAAATAAATAAAACACCAAGCACTACAAATTAAGCAGAAACGTTCACAATACCGACTGGATAAGGAAGAAGCGTATTAGAGTTGCCTTACTTAAAATCTCTGATTGAAGAATCGATAGAGGGAAAAAGACAACTCGACCACATTTCGGTACTGTGACTGAGGGTGGGTGGGTGACAAAGTATGATTCTATAAGCCATCCCGCATGACAAAAAAGCACAAACCCCCGAAGAGGCAGCTCTGCCAGCAGAAGCTGCGCTACTTTCCAAAGCTCTCGGGCAGCTGGGAGTTCACAGCAGTTCCGTACCGAGCCGGAGCGGTTAATATCTATTCAAACTTCACCTGTTTCACGGAGAGGACGGCGCTCCGCGACCACCCGCCCGCACCCCCCGCGGGATCCGGGGCGTCCCGCAGGCGCCGGGTGCGAGCGGCCGGGGCTCCCCGCTGCGGGGCGAGCCGAGGAATCCCAGCCGGAGCGCTCCCAAAAACACACCGCAACTTCTCCCGCGCGTCGCGACCCGCCGGACCCGTGTCCCCCCCCACCCCCAGATCCCCAGACCCACCCGCTCCCCCGACACCGGGGCGGCCGCACCTCCACGCAGCCCGGGGCGCGACATCCAGCAGCGGTGGCGGGAGCTCTGCGGTGCCGGCGCCGCGGGCGAGCCCGGGCGGGCGGACGGGTGGCGGGGGCGGCGCCGGGCGCTCCGCGGGCGGGGTTCGCGCAGCGCGGCGGGGCCGCGGGCGGAGCGAAGATGAGGAGGAGGCGGCGGCGGCCGCGCTCCCGTCCCGGCACGGCCGCCAGCGCTCCCGACAGCTCCGCAAGGGCTCCGCTCCGGCGGCGGAACCGGCGCCGCCTGGCGCCCTCTGCCGGGCTGAGCGGGCGGCGCCGCCAAGGGGCGGAGGGACCAGCCGCCCCGCCCCAGGAGCCCGGCGGGAGAGCCGGGGTGCGGGTTCGGGGTGCGACTGAATGCGGAGAGAGTTCCCCCGGCCCGGCCGCCGCCGCGGTGCCGGCGCCCCCGCCCCCGTAACGGTCCCTCCGGCTGCACCTGCGAACCATTGGCGCCTGCAGCTCATCCATCTGCAGCTGCGAACCTCGTGGAGCTTTAACCAACCCCGGGAAGTTGTTTCTTCGGCTGTTAGATAAAGAGAGACGGAGTTTTCCACTTATCTTATTAAATACACAGTAGCTCTACAAAATTAGGCAATATGGGGTTTAATTTTATGTTTAACCCACCCTAAATTCCCAATATTGGGTTTTTCACTCAACCCCCTCATCCCTTTGGCTGTGCAGTGTTGAGGATACTTCCAGGGATCCATAACGAGATAGAATATCATAGAATCATGCCGGTTGGAAGACACCCTCAGGATCATCGAGTCCAGCCATAACTGCTCTCTAGCATTAAACCGTGTCCCTAAGAACCTCGTCTAAATGCCTTTTAAACCCCTCCAGAGATGGTGACTCCACCACTGCCTTGGGCAGCCTGTTCTAGGGCTTCACAACCCTTTCTGTGAAGAAATGTTTCCTAATATCCAATCTAAACCTTCCCTGGCGCAGCTTGAGATCATCACTAATACATTCTCTACCAGCTTTGCCCGAGGAACATTACTCCCATTGACTTTCAAAGTCATCTAAGTCATATTTTCAGGAATTTAATTAGTGTAAGAGATCACCAAACTGGCTGAAGCCCTTGATTAAGGAGGGAATATTTATCGATCGCAGGAAGAGGAGGCAGGGTGGGTACTGAATCCATCACTTTTTAAATACCTGCAGTGAATTATTTCAGTTTAGTTTATCTGCGCTGTTTAAAAATTCAACTAGGCATTATTCAGTGCAACCAATACTTTTTTATACAACCAGTCAGTAATTTTAGGTGTTATTCAGGACAAATTAATGCACATACCCAGCTTTGCAAGTACTAGGTGACTGTACACACAATGACATTACTACAACATTTATTCCAGCTTTCACACAGTTCTTATTTCTGCATTGTTAAAGCAGGTTCATCCTCACACTGTGCAGTGTGTGAAACTAATTACGACTACTGAGAATGAAAAATAACTCCACTGACATGAGCTGGTATAAATGAGTGACAATAGAGCCCTTTAATACATGACCTTTGCGCTAACACTATACCCCAGGGATAACCTATTCAGGCTCCGAAAATTAGCTCAGCAGATGTTTTCCATTCAACAAGAACAATGTCTATAATGTTTTAATGGATATAGTTGTGTCACTAGTGTTTCTCATTTTTCTTTGCAGAAATATTTAATATTGGGAAATCCTAATGCAAGGATTGTTCATATCACTGTAGCATCTACAGGCTCCAAATGAAAACAGGACTTTGTTGTGTTACATTGTGCATAACAAACAAGTGTTGCTGCCTCAGAGAGCTTACATCTTACAAAGGCAAGAAACAGCAGAGAAAAAATTATAGAATCATAGAATAGTTCAGGTTGGAAGGGACCTTCAAAGGTCATCTAGTCCAACCCCCCTGCTGCGAGCAGGGACATCTTCAGCAACCTTCAAATGAAGGCAGAGATGTGGTGATATTTATCACAAGCTGTAAAAAGCGGATCAGAAGTTGAAACACAAGTTTTCTGCCTCCAGGTTCAGTTCTGCCCATTTCTCTCATCAGTTATTAGGCATTGTCCTGGAAGTTTACTGGGGAAGGAAAGTCCACCAGAGATTGCATCCCAGCTAGTGAGGAATGCTCCAAACTAAGTTGTGTGAGAAAAGTTGTATTTGCGCAAAAGAGTATGTTTTGAAAGGGTTTTCTCTCGGGTGTTTCTCAGGTCAGAGAGCCCCACCACAAATGCCCAACATGAGGAGCAGAGGGCACCCACCAGGGCTGCACCAGCCCCAGCTTCACTTCTCTGCTCCCTGCTTTGTTTTTCCATTGAAAGTTTTTAAAGGTCTCATTTTTGTCTGTCACAGAATAGAAAACACCTCTTGAAATGTCAGGAGTTCTTCACAAGCGACACTTCTCTTTTTCCTGACTGGCCCTGGACTCTGGGCAGTTACAGTCTGTCTCCCTTCCTACAGCCCTCGTGTTGTCATCTGCTGGAATAGCTGCATTTTGTACCCCATGGTTAACCTGGAGTTGAAGCAGCTGGGAAACTGCACCACTGCAGTTCTTGGCTTAATTTGCCAATGTAGAGTTTGCAGAAGCCCCAAGAGCAGCAACGAAGAGTCCTCGCTGTCCTACAGCCAGCTGAGCGCTGGCTCCCTTCAGCGCACAGTTTGGCTTTAATTCTCTTCCTTGAGACTTCCATTTTCCACAAAATCTTGATGGAGGACCTAAAAGATGTGTAAGAAATGAGTATGGAGTGAATATGTAAGAAATACATGAAACAAACTGCTTTTCTCAACTTGAGTAGAAAAGCTGAAGTAAGAGACCAGGAAGCAGCAACAGGGGAATAAAAGCGCAAATGTCGAGAGTGAAGAAGATTGGAACTCGAAGTAACTTGTTAGGCTGTTTTTCAGCCCAGATCACTTGTTTCTCCTTGTTCCTACTATTTGTGATCCTCTTGTTACATGGCTCTCACCTGCTTTGTGGGGCTCAAAGACAGAAAACTGGTACCCAGGTACTGTGAGTACTGGAAGCATTAATCCAGCTCTTGCTCATGGACGACTAGCTCAGCCTAAGAAGGGAATAACAAAGCCACTTGAATGACAGCTTGGATCAAGTTCATAATGACCTGGTTTGTACAGGCCAGGTGTTATGTAGATTGGAGCTTGTTATTGTGCAAAATTTTGGCAAGCTTTGCGATGCAACAGCCAGTTCCAGCAGAGCTGGGCAGAAAGCCACCGACTACAGGCAGGTCTATCTTCGGCAAGATGGGCAAAGCAGCCGTCTTTTTCTGTACTCGGTACCTTGGGGATGTGAACCTACCTGCCTGCACGGCATCTGGAATAAAGCTTATAAAGGAACAGAGAACAGTTTCAAAACACGGAATTCCAGGCTTCAAAACAAAGAGGAAAGCTCGCATAAAAATACATCACCAAGTTTACTGTCTGTTTCTTAGGAAGCAAAAATTCAGAGCAAAATGGTACAAGATAACAAGCCTCCCACTACAGCGTTAATGGAAAGTGAGCAAACCGTGTTACAAAATGTCCCTATCGATACATTCCGCATTTGTTAGGAAGTCTTCTGTATCAACTTTTATGTTGGCTAAAAGAAGTTAATAGAGTAATGCAGATGAAGAGCTGCTGAAACTAGGGCTCACCTGGGATTTTTCTTACTCTACCATTAATATGCACATACTATGATTTGTTACTTAAGATAGTTGGGCTTAAATTTTGTTCTTTCTTTAGGTGGCCATTTTTTAAAAAGAGGAAGATATCAAAAAACTAAACCAAGGAAAATAACTTAGGTGCCATTTTTGTAATAATAATTAATCTCGAACGTTTGGGAAATCTGAATGCTTTTCACCAACACTCAGCATTTATTCCTGTGCCCAAAGTTAATAAAAGAGACTTTACAAATCGGATCAAAGCCAGTTAGATGAATTGATCAGGTTTCCCGGTTTTGTTACAATGAAGACTTTGTAGGCGTGGTGGTAGTGATGGTTTTACACCATACCACAAAAGCTAGTACAACTCAGGAGGAACAAAAAAAAGAGGAGAAAAGAAACTCGTGAACTATGTCATCTTCACCAAGACATTATAACTACAAATAACAGCTTTTTCCATATATGAAGTATGACATTTTACTGTAGCAGTATCAGCTTTCATGTTGAAGTCAATGGCACCAGAGAAAAGAAGCAGAAAGCCAAACAGCTAATGAATGCCCGCCCCAGTGGATCTGCAGCCTAAAGGCACAGCTCTACACAAGTGGTACATACAGGAGGAGGTGTGGTTAGTTGGGCTTTAATGCTTCATGGAAAGGCGGGTTACAAGTTTCTTGAATCTCTCATTGTTCCAGAATTTACACCAAGGTTTAGGAGTTATTTTTAATAGTCTATTAAAAGCTGGGATTATAAGAACCTGAGAAAAAAGAAATTATCCCCTCATCCTTAGGGGCAGTGCCTCAGCAATCGATGCTAATGAACAGACTGCAGCATACGGAAGCTTGCATTTCCCCCGCTGCACCAATTTTGTGCATTCACCAGGGACGCTGCAAGTGCCATCATGTGTAATTAGAAACAGGGAGGGGGGAAAAAAGAATATCATTCATTCACACTTCTCGCGGTGTCATTTCTTTGTGGCAGACTTAACAGCGATTAAACAGGCATTCAGTTTAATACTAGTCCTATTAAGGACCAAACATAATTTATTTTTAATTATGGAGTTATCAAGACACCAGTGTAATTGATGGCAGTCCTGTTGTGAACATATCCTTAGATGATGACTTCTTTAATAATGGAAGAAATGCATACAGGCAGGATATTTATCTTTACTAACATTCTGGTTAGAGCATACGTCTGAGAATAGCAAGTCTTGATGTTGCTTTAAGTCCAAGCCCATGACCCATTAGTGAGTACAATACCCCAAATCCCAGCATGCAGCCCTGCCCGAACCTGACATAGCTGCTGAACCAGGGTTTGAAATCCATCCTCCCTGTGGTGCAGACTTTGCTGGACATGCAGATCAGCACAGCAGCCCCCTCTTCTCCACCCACCAGCTGTCCCTTCTTCTTCTTCTCCGCCCAAGTTCTGCTCTTCGCGTCCCACAAACGCCAGCATTTCCTAAGGGATGCACAACCACTCTTCTCCATTACTTTATCACACACCACAGTTCAAGGCACAGGTAGCGGAGGGTGTGAATTGCACATCTGGGCTAATTAGCAGTGGAGATTTAACCCCATTGCATCACCCAGTGGCTCCCTACCCACTGCACGGAGACTCGCTCCTGCTCATCCCTCCTGCTCTCACCCCCCACCGTGCACCGTACCACAGGGGATTACAGCTGTTGAATACACAGGGAAAGAAAAAAAAGCCAAACCACGCACTAACCTAGAGCAATCAAAGAGCTTTTCTGATCATGGGAGCGAAAGTAGAACATTTCCGCCGTGACTGGTCTTGGCCAGCTTCTTTTGCAGACACGTCAGCAATTCAAGTGTTTGAGGAAGACCGAGGTTCCCTTTCTGTACCCAGCAAGCTCTATGACAAACAACAGCCATGTGGCCAGAGCTGTCTCTTACCGTTCTACACATGGAAAACCTTTCCGAGAGCAAGTTAACTTCTGCAAAAAACATCTGCACATTTACATTATCCACACTCCAGAGAGTGGGTTTGTGTAGAAGATCACTGGTTGTTACAATATAATTATAATACATTGTCATTTAGACTTAAGATCCGATGTCCCACATTCCCTCCACCAAAAGAGAGAATTACCTACTTGTACTCTAGAACCTTTTGGGATGCGCCGTCTGTCTGTATGTCTGCCAACACAACTAGATCCATACTGGTGCATGAAGATCAGAAAACACTACCTGCTCTCATACAGACTTGATCTATACAAGGGCTTTTTTCCTTGTCACCAATCCCAAAATCATTTGCCCTGTCCAAATCTCAAAATCACCTTGAGTGTTATTTTTGAGAGTGTAGGATCAGACCTTCTGATGAATGATGGCTTGAAGATGGAGGAATATTTACCAAATACATAATCACTATGAATTGTAGCACAGACCGGGCCTACTGCAAAAGGCCAATTATCTTACTAGCTCGAGCACCTGGAGTTTAAACATGTGATACCCTTGTTGATGTTCAAGGAAACAAGATACGTTTATTAGCGTGTAAGAGAAAGCCCTTTGTAAGTACAATGGAGTGCTGGTTAAAGAAAAACAGGAGTAGGGTGCAGGCTGAAGCAGCACATCTGCCACCCATTCACCAGCCACAGCAGGGCAGGGATTCCAGCTGCCACGCCGGACAAGGAAAGCTCCAGTGGAGACACTTCACGAGCTCTGAACCTTCCCTGATTCCTTTACAGAAAGAGCAGCAAGTGTCTGCTCGAACAAGGGCTTTCCTGCAAATAGTCACTGCAATAATTTAGCAGCTGGGGCACCTGTCAAGTATTAAGGTTTTTGCGCCCTGAGACACTACTTGTTTAGTAACAAAGGTGATAATAAGAGATGAAGAAGGCTCATGCTAGTGACTGATTACTAGATTTTAAATCTATCAATGACTATGGGGCAGAAAACTAAAATTCAATATATTTTCTTATAATTTCAGTTTTGCTTTGGGGTTTTTTTTCCTCTTTTTTAGTTCTTCTCTTGCACTGCTTTAATTAAGTGTTGAATACAATGTAAGGGATTTGCTCAACACAATCAATAATAGCATTCTGATGCTGATGTTAAATTGACTTGCTATTTTTAACATGCTGGTTAGTTATTGTCCGTCATCCTCAGTCACAACTTGGGGCTCTGCAGATACGCACCATCATAGGAGATTCCCAAGAAGGGCTTTGCCTCAGGGAGCTTGGATCCTCTCACATACATCTGAGCATCCAAGCAACAGACAAAGGGTAACTCCAAACACATGAGTGATGATAAGAAGTTTTTGCATGTAGACTCTGCAGAAATCTGGCGTGACTCAGCCACACTCATAATGAACAGCTTTCACTTACTACCATACTTTACTTTTATCCTGTGAGTATTTTACAAAGCCACTAAGCATTGCTAACACTAGAAAAAAAATCCACCTTAATAATACTACAGAATACCTTGCTACAACTTATTATTTAAATGAACTGTGATTAAATTCCCTGTCAACATGAAACAGGAAAGTGTTCACACTATAGATGGCTGCAATTTTGAACACAAAAAAATGCACAATTCTAGAACAGAAACAGGATGTAAGAACGAGCAGAAATTCAGTCAACAGCTTATTATTCAGCCACATTTTTCAGAATATTTCTCTGATTTCTCTTGTACTACAAAGCAGTCATCACTTTCTGCCTAAGGAAGCAAAGATGAGAGGGATGTTCAACCCAGCCAAGAGCATTCCCTTCGTACCAGGTCTCTCTCCTTCTCCTTGTTTAGTGCCTACACATCACAGCACTCTTCAGAATTTGTACGCACCTTGTGTACCTTTGCAAATGCCTGAGTATGTCTGTCCATACACACAAACAAAATAAACGCATTATACACACTTTTCCATCACCTTACCAAGCTTTTCATAACTTCCTGAAATTGCCCTTTTCTGCATCTTTGAATATCAAATAACATAGTAAATTTAACCAATTTCCAATAGTAAGGATTCAATTCAAACATGATTCCTATCTATGTAAATGGGATATATGTAGAAAAGAGCTAAACTAAAATTCAAGAGCAGGAACAAAACAAGTTTGAAATGCTTTTTGTTGCATTTTAAAACAAGATTTCAACATTTTAAAATCATCCCCTAGTTTTTTCTTATGGTGTATTTAAGGGTGATAGTGAATCTGTCTCAGGTTCCAGCCAAGCCAGGTGTGTAGGGTCATGGCTCCTAAAGTCACATCTCATTCCTACCCAGGCTGTCCTGCCAGAGGAATATATCCCAGCCATGCACTTGTATTTGCAGCCTCCTTACAATATGCAGGAATTAGTTTGGTGTATCTGCTCCTCTCTTCTCTGCCACGTTTCTCCCGTTAAGGCTCCAGGTCGGTGCCGTTTCCCAAATTAAGTAATCCGTGAAGCAAGTCATGGACAGGTCCTCCCACTTTAATAATCCACAACACCGTCTCGCACAGCAGACCCAGGAGTAATGGGGCAGCAACAGACCCAAACCTTTCTAAAGGCAACGACCGTGGGCTGTAGTGTGTCTTAATATTACCGACAGATTAAGGGAATGGTTACTGGCTTTAAAAATGTTTTCCTCCCTCTGAAATCTTCATCTAGTTATTTCTTTCTCTGCTCTTCAATGATTTATTTTCCACTCTGGATGCATATAAAACATGCTAAAACAGTTGACTTGAACCATGGTCTTACTAAGTTTCATGTTTGAGTGACATATCTAGATTTTTTAAAGGATACTTTGTAGTCCTAGAACCTATACACATATACTAAAATACCCCTTCTTTGACTATAGCCTTGGTTTTGCCACTGTATCGGATGTATGTTCTAAGCAATGTGGTGGTTTTTTCAGATGCCCAGAAACAATACAACTATTTAAGGCAAAATAACATTGCTTCTTAAGGACATAACTGACTGCTGGTGGAACTCTCTGAACTTTATATTAGTCTGTGTTGAAGCACTGCAGGATTAGTTATAATTAACTGTCATCATGTCATTTTTCTCCCAGCCACTCAGTATTAAAAAAAAGGCCGCCAAAAAACCATAGCAGCAACCATGATTAAATGTCTCAATTTGTTTCCTATCCCAAACTTTATTTTTAACTCATAGAGTTCACAAGCTCTTCTCCACACACCCCTCAGCTTTCACACAGATACTTGTGCCTTGTCTACCACACAGAAAAACAAGCGTTTCTAACAGCAGCTAAAGAGTTAGATGTACAGAAGGTGTAAGAGGCTTAAGACAAATATTTAATATTAAATAAGTGCTTTCTTTCTAAACCATTTACACTCTCTGGTTTAATAGTTTTGTGGATACCTACTGCTGGTTTATTCATTTGTATTACTACAAGGAGCCTGTTAGAGCTTGTAGGCACACACTCAAAAATAATTTAAAAGGACATGGATTCATCAGTGAGGCAATGACGACTAATGGTAATTCACTAGTTGAACCTGTGCCAAGTAAAAATAACATAAACCTACTTACAACTGGGGTTTTTCCCAGCATTTTAAAGAAGGAGCACCTAGAACCTGCCTTCTATGCTCACACCAAAGCTGTAAAAAGTTTCACCTATGGATAGAGGGAGAACAATGGGGTCAATACTACCATTCACTCAGCCATGAACAAGAGAAACTTTACTATAGAATTAAATCTCAGTAGCAAGTGATGAGGAATTTCATACCTAGGATAAAATAATTGCTCATAAAAGTCACCAAAGGAAAAATGACGTGGTGGATTGTTGCCAGCTGCTGGGGAGAAGCAATGGCTTTCTTTACCATGTCAGGCATTTTCTGTAGATGACTTCATGTCCCCATGCTGTCCCTGGACTTATGCCTGACCTTCAGAAATCCTTCAAAAACCAACTTTGTATGTTTGGGGGTATTGATTCAGTTTAAAATGTGTTTGTTCCTTGATAACTACATTTCCCATCCAACACTTCAGGTTACCGGCAGTCATAGGAAGCTCCAAACTTGGTTTTGTACCTTCAAACATTCCCAGTTGCCAGATGAGTTCTAGGGCAGCCTCCCCCTTTCTGTGTCTCCTGTCGATCATCTTTGAAGCCCCATAACCAGCTGTGGGATCCTGGGGGTCTGACAGCAAGAGTGAACGAGACACTATACTATTGCACTTTGAAGCAGGCGAATGAATCACAACAAGCCACCAATTTCTCTTCTCTTCTCTTCTCTTCTCTTCTCTTCTCTTCTCTTCTCTTCTCTTCTCTTCTCTTCTCTTCTCTTCTCTTCTCTTCTCTTCTCTTCTCTTCTCTTCTCTTCTCTTCTCTTCTCTTCCACTTTGCATTATTTCTGGATATAATACAGGAGCGTCTAATGAATTGAAAACTTTTTTCTTGTTCATTTAGTATCTAGAATTACATGAGCCAAAATGAAAATAAATGAGAGGAAACTCAGTGCTTCTCTGACTCCTAAAAAGGACAGACAGCCTGGCTTGAATGGATTGAAGTTTTAGTGGAAATCTTAGCGACTCACGTGCAGATTTCATTCTGTCATTCTCCAGAGAAAACACGGTGAGGAGAAAGCGAATGGGAAGAGGAACTCCCAAGCTATTCAGTTTAACTTAATCCCCAGACACGAGCAAGAGTTTCATTTGTAGAGCACCAAAAGAGAATTTTTCTCCTGGGTCATTGAATGTTAATCTAAATTCGTTCATGCTCCTCTCAGCAGGCAGATCAAGTCCATATGACTGCCAGCAAGTGCCCGTAATTTGATTGATGTCTTCTCACCCATCTAGAAATCTGAAAAGAATCCTTAAAAATGATTAAATATTTGATTCTTAGAAGCAAAAGGAAAGAAAAAAAAAACCCTACATGGGTATATAAATGGCAAGCCCACTGTGTTAGGTCCTGAGGTAGCTGGAAGTCCGCTGCCTTTGCTGAGCAAAGCAGAGCAGAAGTAGTTTTAAAGTTTCATTTGCGCCCACAACCACGGTGGCGGTGAGAAGGCAATTCGACCTGGGCACAGTAAATTATTTCCCCATCTGACAAGCACCAGAGAACATTTCCCAGGCTGGGATCGCTGGAGGCTGCAGCTGCCAGGCTGGCACCTCTGCACGCCCAGCAACAAACACCACGGGTACCAGGGGAGGGAGAAAGGAACCTTAATATGGGGCAGGAATGGATCTCTCCACTTAGAAACAAGGATTTCAGAGTGATATTCATAGTGAAAGCTAAATTTTTAACCATAGCAATGTGGCCATTCGCTCATTTTGAGGGGTTAGTTGCACCCACGAATTTGAATAGAAGGATGATGGTTACTTAACACAGAGTCTTTTTAAAAGGCAATCAAGAAAAGAAGGGAAAAAATGAAGACTAATGAGACAACCTCAGAAGACCACTTTTTCTATAAATGATTTATTAGAAACGAAATAACCTGGAAACCAGGATTCACAATCTCCCAACCAATCATGCATTTCCTGTAAAGTTGCTGTCTTAACCTGCCAAAAGAAATCAAGTGTAAAAATGTAATGAAAGAAATGGCACCTTCCTCTTGGACTTAAAGATAGTGTTTAGCTGTAAAAGTATAATCTAAAAATAAGCACTGCTGCTCACTAGTCTCATTGTATGCTCAGAGCCATTCTTCTTCATTTAATAGGAAATTGATCTAATATCCATTTGGCATCCAGTAAATCTGCTAGCCAGTTGAAATACACTATTTTAATATTTGTAAAAAATATTTCTTTGCAATAAGGAAGGAAGAGACATCTGGCAATTAACTAATATGCACAATCCATGTCTTCTTAGACTGGCCTTATTTCTAGCTTATCAGCACTGCATATGTCAAACGACCTCAGTTGGAGGCAAAAGCAATTGTTAACATGAAACTGTGAAATAATGTATACATATAGGAACAGGCAACTTCAACTAATGTGCCAAAAAAGATGAGATGATTAATGGTCTAATTATAGCATATTTATAAACGTTGCAGTAAATCCCATTTCCCTGTGTGAGTGATGCCTTGGAAGTGAAGGTGCCTCAGTTATCTGCTCTGTGAGCAGTGGTTGCCCAAGGCTTTTAGTTGTAATGTACATGGAAGGTAAACAGTGACCATCCTCTCAAATAGTAAATGCCAGATATTTATTGGTCTGAATAGTAGTAATTCTGAGAACCTTTCCTTGAATTGTATTCAACAGCATCTGAGGACTTCCCTACAATAAATAATAGCTACTACAGGCTCAACACAGCTATAATATTCAGCAACCTTCCTTCCCTCTGTGAAAATGTTTGGATGCATGCACTTGCTCCAGAGTTTAAAGTTGAACTGCCAAGCATTTAAGGACCTAAAGCAGAAGAAGATTGCATAGTGCTGGTTGAGTCATATGTGTACAAAAATGTTACTAATAGAAAACATATGCTATTAGAAATTTGTAGGTTGAAAGGAAAAAAATCTCCACGTTTTGACAGTGATATTATTACTGTGCCAAAGGTGCTCAGACGTGTACGCTGATCCTCAGAAAGCCACCTCTCCTCTTGGCATTCACTTCATAAATAACCCTGCAGAACAACCAGGCACATCTTGTCCCATAAAAACAAAGATGATCCTTTGCATTTAGATCTTTCCAGGCAGGAAAGAAAGGAGAGAGGAAACTTCCTTTGGATCAAGGTGGCTTCTCTGCTACTCCTAACTTAGGCATGCATTGCTCACTTGAAACATAGAATTGTTTTGGTTGGAAAAGACCTTTAAGATCATTGAGTCCAATGGTTATATGTAGGGACACAAACACAAGGTAAGGCTAAAAATGTACAGCAAACCTTGCTGCCTGGGAAACTCTCCACAAAAGACTAAATCTGTACTAGGCTGCCTGCATCCTGCACTCTGGGTATAAAGAGAGAAAAAAGAATCATCTCCTGCCCTTCAGACAGTTCTGGAAATGGTTGTGGGTCATATGAAAGAGCTCGACTTCTCAGCTCTCTGACAGAGTGCAAATTCAGCTGCTGCCTTCGCAGTGGAACAGGGAGGAGGAGATAATGCCACAGCAGGATGTTCTTGAGAGAGAAACTTCTTTTTGCTCCTGTGATTGCACAGATTCCGCTGCTAGGCGGCAAAAAACTAACTACAGTGATCAACAAGAGCCAATAATTAACCAAGGCCTATCATCCCAAAAGTACATTCACACTAAGTAAAAGGTTGACTGGAAAATATAGAGCATACTGTGGCCCAAAAATTCCTTATAGTTAATCAGTTTGTTACATTTCAGACTGTACCACGACAGTCCACAAATCAAGTGAAGGCCAAGGAGACTGAAAATCACTCTGACCTGATTGCAGCGGCAAAAACTCCGCAGTCACATCCCGATAAAACAAAAGCAGCACTGGCCAGAAATCCCAGCTTGAAGCCTGTCTTATGATCACATCCAAGAGAAAACATTAGATATAATGATAATTTACTTCTATTCATGCTTTCCTAAAGGGAATTTCCATTTCAGCACTTTACTTGCATGTGAAGTCACATTGGGGATGAGAACATTTTTCTCTGAAGCATCTCTCTTATAAAGTGAGTTTTACAAGTGAGTTCAGACACTAAATATTTGTCTACAGGAAAGAAAGGCTTTCCACCATAGCAGAACTACCACACAGTATAGTCTTCATCCCGTAAAAACGTATTAGATCAAACGGTTCTTGATGTTCTGGCAGCAAACTGAATTTGGTATCATAGCTAGAAATAAACCAAAAGAAAATTTTTCATAGGATCAAATGACATATAAATAATGTCTGCACCTACTTGAAAGACCGAGCTTAAATACTGTTTAAAGTAAAAACAAATTGTTGAGACATGTTTAAGCGCTCTAGCCAGATGAATCACAGTATGCCCGGAACTCCCACTAAATCTATTTTATCCAAAGAGCTGCATGGATAAAACTGACAGAAAAATATGCTGCTAAAACTGATCACATCAGTTGTTTCCCAACAGTGATCACTCCTCCTCACTGCATCTTAAAGACATAACTCAGACCACTAAATTCCTCTTCAATACTTGCCTTCAAGCACCTTCCCTACTTCAGAACTAGCTGCATGTTATTTTTAAACGAAATAAAAGGATAATTCAGGCAAGAATTTTGTCTAGTTCTGTGAAGTTCCTGTGGACTTCATCAGGAATGCTAAACGCTTGAATTCCTGGACCCAGGGTGGGTTTTGCCATCACCCATCAGCAGCTGGTGACTGTCACCCTGGCCTGGGGGTCACGGATCCGCTGCCCCAGGGCAGCAGCTTTGCCGGCAAAAGGGGCTGCAGGGTCGTGCCAGAGAGGGAAAACACAAACCCCCGAAGGCACAACATTCATTTTGCAAAGCAGAATTGCTTATTCTACCTTCCAGCTAATTTGGGGAAAGAGCGACTGTGACGAGAGTATTTAAGGATGAAAAGAAGCGCTTGTGGTTGTTGTCCAGCTTCTGGCACCTTAAGGGGGTATGAAAAGAGTCTGTGTGCCTGCAGCAGGGCACACTGCAACCCCAGCTGCAATTAATGATATCAGGGTTTATTCCTTCATAGATAGACATAAAATAATAATGAGTATGGGGTTTGCACACTAATTGCAGCAGGAAAACTTCCAAGGTGCAAGAGGTGACCATGAATACTTGCAGTGCATGTGCATGAAGGAAGAGAATTAACCTTGCCCGCACTGCCTTGCTTTTGACATCACCTGAACTTTGAGCAGCTCATTTGCCATTCATCTAAGTGGTCTTTCATCACCATTTTCTAGCACAGAATTTTATAATTATTTCCAATTACTGTCTATGATATATGCAACTTTCTGCACTGCAGTTATATTTAAAATGCACTGTATCTTAATTTAAAATATACTCTGCCAACTGTATGACACAGCTACTCTAAGACAGCTGTCAAATAAAATTCAAGCCTAAATATTTACCTCATTAGTAACAATAAAAAGATTGTAGTTAGCTAGGGACAATAAACACTATCTTGAATCCTGTCAGCATCCGTCTGCTTCCAAATAACTCAATCTTGCAATAATTTTAGAGCTACGTGCAAAAATACATGGAGCTGAACTTATACAGAATAACTCTTTTTCTGCATAGTCCTGCAATAGCTCTTCAGGATTTGCAGTGATCAGTGAAAGGCATTTCAGCAGCACAGCTTGCCAAAAATATGTTTATTTACCACTGAACAGCCCAAAATGTTAGGTCCGCAATGGACCTGTTTACTCAGGCTGTGCTCTGTGTTATAATTATGATCATCAGCCCAAAGGACTGCTAAATTAGCAGAGCCAATAAAATCGATAAGATCAGGGGTACAAAGAGACTGGGGAAGGAAAGGATCTGCAAAGAAAACTATTTAGTATGACACAGCCGCCCTCTGCTTCTCTACTTTGTTGACTCAGCAGCTGTGGTTGAACGTTGCTGACGGAGTGTTTGGTGTACACCTCCAACATGAAGCAATGGGCGATATTAAATGGAAAAGCTCTTGTCTTAGAATGAGACACGGCAAATCTTGTAAGGTTTAAAGTATTTCATGGCCTTGAATATATAATGAATCCATATGAGAGTTTAGAAAAGGTAGAAGTGGCATTGTTTGTATAGTAGAAGGGCAGAAAAATGTCCCAAGACATGATGTTTAAACGTGGTAATTAAAACCAGACAACTGAAGTCCAGGAGTTCACCTTTTATAAGTTGGTGTATGTTGGTCTTAGGCAACGTGCTCTAAAACTTTTCTTCATAATTAAAAAAAGAAAAAAAACAACAAAACCAAGCAAAAAACCTCAGCCTAAAACTGGGACTAGACTGAAAATTTCTTGCCCAGAAGAGAACAACTGCTTTGCTCTTCATTTCTGTAGCGGGCGAGCTTCTCCTCACAGCCAGCCTGTAACAGCAAGGAGAAAGGGTGGCGTGTTTCCAGGAAAAGGGCACCATGGTTTCTCACCTCCATATACACTCATTAACTCTGATTTCCCACTCTCCAGGAAGCAAAAGACCAGGCTGTAGTTAAAGAAACTTTTCTGCCAAAGGTCAGCGAAAATTTAGTTCCAAGGAAACAGCTCAAAATGCCCCTATCACTCTTCAATTCTCTCACCTTTAAATGACGGACAGAAACGTTAAGGGTTGCGGGGACAGAGTTTAGACACTTCTCACAGCACAGCCACTAAAACTAGGTCAATATCTGCTATTAAAAATACCAACAGTATAATGCAGGGTGGAGCTATTAAGCTTTATCTATCTAGTAGAAATCAGTGGCTCACATGCACCTACCTGTACATGGCTTCTTATGCTGTCAATTTGGCGACTTCAGGCTATTTTGCTTTTTATTCTATACATGCTTAAAAAACACTACCTAAACACTAGATCCAAGAAAAATTGCTTGGTGTAACACAGACTGAAATCAGTTAGAAGCTTTTACGTTTTTTGATTTATCCATATTTAAATGAATTGTTGCATTTTTACGTCTTTGGGGAAATCATGCACAATAAACTGCAGTGATCAAAATCAGCATTTAGTTAATTATGTCAATAAATAAGCCTCTTGTAAAAGGAGTCTAAAATCATAAGCAATCTTTCAGGTACCATTTCAGCTCCCCTCGGGACGTGGCTGGAGGCCGGCATCTAGATATTGCTGACCTTCGGTTGTGACTTGGTTTATCTGGATTAGCATTGTTATTTGCTAGAACCTTAAAAAAACAAAGGGCTAATCAATACAAGGTCAAAACAAAAGTCTCACAGATGGCTCTGACCATTCCAAAAAGGTGACATCTGTCACCAAGAGTTACTGCGGGAGCTGGCACGATGCTCCAGCCGCTAACACTGAGGACTTTTCCATGGGCAAGTTCCGCAGGCAACATCCACAAGCCATTGCTCAGGCATATTTCATGCCCAGTAGTGGGTTGCGTGAACTGGCAGGTCAGATTGATCAACAGAATGAAAAATATGTTCAAAAAAAAAGGAGAAAAAAAATCAGCAGAGCAAGGAACAGAGGCTGCAATGCTGGAGAGTTTTGTGAAGGAGTTTAACCCCTTGATACTCTGTGCTCATTTACTCCAGCAGCTCATCCTCACTCCAGACACCATAACTGACGCCAGAGACAGGATAAGGATGAGGTTTCAGCTGTGTACTGACTCACGTCTCAAGTAGTTTATTCATGTGGTAACGTTCACTTACAATCTAGACACTCTGACACAAAACTTCACCTGCAAATGAAGTGCTCTTGTAGTAGACAAGAAGCACACGATACATTTCCTAGATAAAACTGCTAGAAAAATGAAGATCAGTATAATGGTTCACAGTGGATATTTTATTTTATCCCCAAGCCATGGGGACCATCATTTTTATATTTGTTCCATGAAGCCTTGTTATGAGCATAAATGGTCTCGCTCATGCTCTTCCAGGGCTGGGTTCAGAGTCAAGACATGAGCTCAGGTCACCCTGCAGCCCCCACAGCATCAGAAGGGGACACAACCCACAGTTTGGGGAGCAGTAAGATTTGTCAGCACACAAAACTCAGAGCAGGCTGTGGACGCTGAGTATCTTACCACCGAGAAGTATGTTCCCAAAGAAAGCCTTGAGGTACAACAGCATTTGAACCTGAAATTCAAACTCACCCTGCGATGTTCTCAAGAGGACATCCGAGACATTCAGAAAGCATTATATTTTATAAGTACTGTTAAGCCACATCTGTTTATTGCAGAACCATTATGCAGATAAGGATTCAGGCTGAACTTGACTGCCTTGGGCAAGGTCAGTCCCAGACTCAGATCCTTGCGTTCTGCACAAGGGGTTGTAGGCCAAAAAAAAGTTATCGGGTATTTGTTCAGGGAAGAAAGGAAATTGGAATGTTAGTCTATGTTCTGCTCCACCTTCTCACTCTGGGCATTTAGTAGCTAATGGAAGCTTTAGTTATCTACTTTGCACATTATATGTATTTGGCGATAAGATCTGCCCAATTGTTAAAATATTCTGCAGACAAAGAATCAGTCTATGAATTTCTGCTCTCAGAAAATGCTTCATAAAGCCTTTGGTTTTCATTTTTGTCATGGGGCAGGTAGGGAAAAATATGCTAATTAAAGACCCTAGAACTACAGCTTCTATAATTGGCAGCTCAGTATTCTCTTGTAGCCTTAATTTATGCGTACTATTAAAAGGTTAAAGTTGGTCACAGGTCTCCTGTGACTGTCATCTGTGAAATAATGCTGTTGGAAACGCAGTTTTGGCTCTACCTCATTCCCGCCTGCAAATAAAACCACGCATATTCTGCACATCTTTCCCCCTGAACATTGACACCTCCAGCGACATAAAATCCAGCAAGCGATGTGACAGCTGCCAAGGTCAATAAGAGTTATACCGAACTGCTGAGTAAGTGCTGGTCACACAAATCAAAGCTGTATAAGGGCAGCTTAACATACACAAACCTGCAACTTATTCAAACTACTTTTTGGACTGTGACACTTTTATCATTTTTCTCTTCCACAAAATGTTATATGATGAAATGTGATGAAGTCAAAGGTATTTCGTGAAATCTTAGCATTGTGTCCTTTGTGTCAAAATACAGATAGCAAAGTGTGTTGAAAAATACATTTAACATTTTTGAGAAAGTTAACACTCAAAGGAGGGCAATAATATGAATAAGAAGGTAAAAATAATGTAGCAGGAAATTTTAAAGCCACATTGGGCAATGCTGTCCAATGATGACCTGGATTCAGCTATTCAGATGAATTCCTAAAAAAGTAATCCTGCATTGAGCATTTTCAGGGGTACTTTAATCCTTCTGCCTTTGCTATACTTACCAAAATTGTTTCAGTATTCATTCATGGCTGCATGTTAACTTCTAACTATCAAAACACTAGCATTTCCCAAGATGTTACCAATTGATTGGTAGGGATAATAAGGTATTTCTGGCAGACCCAAGGGTTAGACTGGATTTTATATCTGAACTCTTCACTCAAAGTTGTAGATGTAGGAAGTGCTGTGTCAGATCATCAAAACCTGTTGTGCAGCCGTGAAACACAGGGATTTAGAACAATTGCATATAAAAATCATTCTGAGCCCCATGCCTTGAGCAAGGCCTTGTGAGCCAAACTGTGTGTGTTAGCAAGTATTTACAGCTGAGTTGAAAGCCCTGGAAATAGAAATTGTTAACAGAAGCACTGTTGCAACTCTAACCGGATTGCTGTGACCAGTAACACTCCCATAATTACAGTGCAGCGAGTGTTAAAAGGGGAATGAGGAGGGAAAGCTCTCTGTCATCTGTCAGGCACTTGCTTACTCCTGGGTTTTCCTCTGAGGAGGACGACCAGCAGAAGGGCTCTGCAAGGGCTTCTGTCTTCCTTTATTCTATTTTCAGGCTGCTAATTGATCCTCTGAGGGAAGGTTTAGTCCTTTTAATGCCGTCTCTCCATGATCAGGGAGTCGGTGCAAGGGAGGCTGGAGGTGCGTGGGTGTGGGAGCCGTGCAACCTTTCACGCCGGTCTTCTCCAGGATGACTCACAAGGCAGGAAAGTTTGAGAACCTTCCTCACACGGTGAGAAACGGAGCCCCGTTCCCTGCAAACAGCGTGGGGGTTGTTACTGAAGCACACTGCTCCATTTGTTTTGCCTGAAAGGAGCCCGGCTGACCTAAATTTTCCAGGTGTGGGTATGACAGCAGGTCAAGGAATAAGGGGACAGCGAGACGGAGAGACCAGATTGTGTTGGAATAGTCATTATCTTGACTGACACATTCAACCATGTTTGCAGAAACACAGCTAGCGGTTGCTCTGCTTCACAGTAGGACATTTTGATTCAGATAAGCAAAATAAATACCAGGAAAGGCATCCCTTGTGAGATATTACCTTTGCAGCGGCATAAAAACAATGTTGCAATCGCTAACTTTCTCTCATAATAGGGAAGAGTAGGAGCACAAGAAGCGTTGAGCCTGGTGCAGTCAACTGGTGCCGCCAGCCCCAGTGCCGCACAGGAGACCGACAGCCTGCGCTGGGCTGAATAATGGGTTAATTTTATTGAAGCACTACCAGGCTAAAGAATAGTTTTATCTCATGTTTCACTGTTTAAAAAGCAAGGCAGCTTTGCCAAGCAAAATGGCCCATGGTAAAGAAAGAAGTGTTTGTTTACTCGTTCCCTGAGTAAAGCATAGTTTAATTTAGGTCTAAGGCACTATCTAGGAGACATTTCCATTCTTCTTACTCAAGGATCCTGTAGTTACACCTACAAATACTACTATCTTATGAAATGGAAAGAAGCTTTTTTCCTCTTTCATCCATGACTCTTTTTTACTTATCCGTTCCCTCTGCCACCAGCCAGAAAGCAATGCCTGGGTACTTTCAGTTATGTACAGACCCTTTTGGTCAAGTGTCGGTTCTAACAGAAACCCGTGGAAAGATTTCTACTCTGTTTCCATGTGAAGTCAAAGCTTTGATCTGAGTCGAGTAAGACGCTTGGTTTTTAAGCACGCAATCTCTTTTTCTATAAGAATTTCATGTAGAATTTTCTATCATGACTTATTACTGTATCTCCGGACCTTTTTGCAACTCAACGCACAGATGGGCAGTGACAGGAAGAAGACTGAACATAACGAGCTCTCACTGGGGCCATAATACATCACCCTCAGTATTTAGCAGGGAAAAAAGCTGGTTTCAAGTAATAATCTCAGTCACCCAGTCATGTCTTAAGTCTAGTCAAGATTTAGCTTTATTTTGATCATTTTTATACATTTGAGGAACACTCCAGTAAGTTCTTAGTATGAGGACCACCCAAAATTAAGAAAAAATCTCCAATCTCTGGAAATCCTCTTTATTTTCTTCTTTGGCCTTTGGTGGTGGTTGATTTTTGTTTTGGTTCGGTTTTTTATATAAGCTAAACAACCAATAAATACCTATTTTTGCACTAATTATATGTAAATTTCTGATAAACCAAATAATTAGATAATTCTCTTAGAATACATCCAGTTTTCATTCAGCATAAGGCTGAACTTTCAAATGGATTTTTTTATGGAATGTAGACAAATTTCAGTCTGAAGCGAAATATTAAGGGGCTCAGATTTTCTGTCATTCTCTTCAAATACCGTACGCAGTCCAGCACCAACATAAGACTCATGTACAAGCACAAGGAATAGGAACCCCAGAAACAAATTGAAAAGACAACTAAAAGACTACAGCGTGTGACCAAATGCAGAAGTTTTCAATTTACAACCTACAGAGCCGCAGTGGTCAACAGAATAACTGCAGAGGGCTGGATTGGATTGAATTTCTTTTCCTCCAAAATGCAGAAAGGGGTTGTTTCACTGTCTCAAAGCGATTTGTAGGTATTCCTGGAGCTCCCACAGAGGACTACTGATATGAAAATGATGGCCGGCAAACAGGAGCCACTCCTGGGGCACTAGAACAATTAGTGGGATTAACTCCATGTCTCTCAATCAAGTAACTACAGGCCAAATTCTTTCCCAACCCCAACCCACCGCGTTACAGGTCAGAAGTTGCTCCAAATGAGCACGATGTCCCATAACTCCACCTTTCTCAATCAATAACTTGTTACGGGCCAAATCGTGACCATGCTCACACCAGTTTACAGATACCGCAGCCACACTGGGATAGTGAATCACGTCTCTGATTTCAGAGAAATAAAGAAACTACCATATTAAGGGATTCATCTTTTTTTCCCAGACACCCCCAATGAGAAGCCATCTGTCTCATGGTCTTTGGCAAGGATTTGTTTGAAACAAGATTTTATCCCTGGATTTCCTCTATCAGACAAACCTGAGCAGCAGCGGTAGGTTAGTGTTTAACTGCTGCAGAACTAAATTTAAGCAGCAGTTTCTAGACACAGAGTGGTACTCATGTCTTTGGACTGGATCCTTTTTAACTTTTGCCCTGATTTTTTTTGCAATTGTTTTGATTTTTATCAAAAAATCTCAAGTTTGCCTAGAATAGAGCCAAAAGAGCTTATTCTTGACCCTTTCCATGCAGTTCTCTGGGATTTTGTTAATAAACGACCTCACAAAGAGAGTACACACACACTTGCACTTGCAGCATGAGCCAGGCAAGAGTTATTGGCCGGGGGGCTGGGGGCTGCCTGAGGCGTTATGAGCATTTGTGGCTTTAGGTTTTGGTTGGTATATTCAGGCACACATAATAAAATAGAGCTTTTATTTTAAAAATCAATAAAATGACTGATCTTAAGTCAGAAAACCATTTTGTTTTACTTTTATGATCACTGGGTTTTTATTGCATCCCACATTTTGTTTTTTCCTCATCCTTTTCTTGCCAGACAATCAGTCTCGATTCCTTTTGAGATTCAGCTTTCTACAGCACCTTCTTTTTCTGAGGTAGTTCCTCCTCTCCTGTTGGTGTTGCTGGGTTTGTATCTCTCCCACCCAGGTTTTCCTACCACTTCTCCATCAGGCTGTTAAAGCTGTTTAATACATGAGCAACACTGTGGTGAACAATTATGCCATTTAGAGACAAACTGCTATTTTTTTTTCACTGACATACATGGACCAATAAAATAGGAAACTAGGTGAGGCAATGAAAGATGAGTTACATAGTTAGTTCATGTGCTACTAATTATTATTATTAATTATTATTATGCCAGGCCTGGATACACCAAGACTACGCCAAAATTAATCTATGAAGAACTTACTCTTCCACCCTGCTCTCAATTGTTCATTCCCATCTCTATCTCAATTTTCCACCTCCCAGGGGTGCCACCCCTGTGGTGCCACAGTGCAGATCAATACAGTTATCCAGGCTAAAACCCACTTCACCCAGGTAATTTTATTGCTCTAATTTATGCTGCCAGCTCAAACAATTGCACAACGAACCACAGCACAGGTGGGAATTCACCGAGCGAGAGGAGGGGAGGCAGCTGGGTGCTGCTCAAGCTGGTGGAGCTCTTACACATCTAGTGTTGCAAATCTAGTGTAAATAATTGTTTTCTCATTCGCCTGGCTTCTTTCACCGTAGCTCATTAGTAAAGAGTACTAAATAGCTCAATAGGAAAGGCAGCAATATTCCTCCCAAACATTATTTCCTATATCATCTTGTGACTTCCAAGAAGAAAAAAAGAAGAAAAAAAATATTCCTGAATTCTTTGATATCTTGCAAAAAATAGTGAGTCTGACTACTTGTTACACTTCTACATTGTTAATACCAATAAATGTTAAAGATACAAAGATCAGTCCCTGTATAAACCTTGGCTCAAGGATGACGGGCAAGCAGCTAGAAAATGTTTCTTCATGTCTTTTTCCCCTAATGTAGAAAAATGATAAGGATAAATGGTACCTATCCAACTGATTCCATTATAGAAGGTGGTTTGTCCACGACAGACAATTCACTATTTATAGTGTCTTCAGTGCATGCTTCACAGTATACTCTCAGTCAATCTCAAAGACATGTTATTTAGTGTACTCATATTCTATGAAAGAGAGAAACTTCTACAGACAAAGAAAAGAACATCTTGGGGGGTGAAATCTTCTTCTACATCTACAGCCACTCAAAACCTACACAGAGCTCAAGTTCAACAGAACAAGAACAGTAATATAAAGCCAGAACACCCCTTCTGACTTTGGGGAACTCCAAGATGGTTTGAGAGGAGCATCTAGCAAAGCTGCTGTTTCCCTCTAGAAACATTTAGACACTCCCAGCCGGAGCCAAAAAGCCAACAAAGCCAACTCCAAGCACGGAGGACGTACCCACAGTGATGTTAAGCCTAGCAGTATCAAGAATCGGTGTAAGTGTAGCATTGCAGCTCCAGAAATGTGTGGTATTAGCATAGCCTGAGCGTGCAACAGCTGGAAAGCTGCTATCCAATCTATCTCACTGATACACGGGGGTACAACCACTATTTTAGTCACCCAAAAATGACTGTTTCTTCTTCCCCATTTCAAAGAAAAATGCAATGTTAATAATGCAATCATTCTCACTCAAAAACGTCTCCAACCCCTACAGGAAGCGTGTACCTTTTTTTTTCCTAAGCATTGTTATTATACTACATAAACTGTAAAAATGGAAACAATGAAATATTTTCAAAGCAGTTTGGATAATAAAAAAATAAAGTGCCCCATTCTGAAAAAATATCACAATGGGAGTTTTCAATATCAAAGCATTTGTCCATAAAATACACAGAGCTATCACAGAACACTGCAGCCCTTTTATTTTTCTTGTTTAACATTTCCAAGTCACCGTCCCCAACCACTACAAATAGAGGCTACAATACTTTACTCTCCTTTTTTTCTTTTCACCTTTTTTTAAAGCCTTCACAGAGCGATATTCCTCTTCAAAACACCCTTCGAAATACTGAGATAAACCATCATAAAGAAACATCTAAATTACTTTTGTGGCCTCGTTTTCCAGAAAATACAAAAGCATTTAAAAATGTATTAACCAGAACATTTCGGATCAGGAGTAAACCCGTTTTATGTTTAATACTCTGTATGAACGATAGATTGAAAAACTACGTAAGTGATGTCTGCTGGTTAAATGTGGGATCTTTTTCTAGCAGCGCATTTACGAAAACTTGAAGAAAAAAGATGGACTGAAATGTACATTACAGGTAAGTAAAATACGTGAGTTAGATTGGCACAGCACCTGCAAATCCCGAGAACACTGCCTTTTAGCAATTATTAGCAAAGGGCAGTTAGAATTTCCCAGGGGACAGTGACATTTTTCCAGCAATAAGTGCAAAATCTTCTCTTGTTGATTCTTACCGGTGCCTCGGTTCCTCGACAACCTCAGTTAATAGATCTGGTGATCTCACACGTGTGCTCTTCATCCTGGGTTCGCTTTCACAGATCTCTCGCTGCAATAAGCTGTTTTCTGGGAGTGATTCATTGCAGATACAGCTTCTCACATCATTTCTTCCTACTCTTTCCTCAAGGTAAAGAGGGGTCTTGACAGTATTTTCACTTCAGTTCCTTTCAAATAATATTAGAGCTCCAAGGATGGGGATGGTTATGCATATGAAAGCTAATGTAATGGGCGAACACCTGACTGCGCCGGAGGTCGGGCAGGAACAGATACCGGGACTTCACTGTCACTCAGGCAGCGGTTCATTAAACCTTCCTGTCCTAGCGAGAGTCCCCAAATAGCAGCTTTCCTCTGACTCCAGACATCTGGGCAATTAGCTTTTTTTATTTTTAAATCTTACTGTGACGACTGGACTGCCTCCGAGTGCAGAAGAGATCCAGCAAACTTTTCACTGCAAGCAGAGCAAAAATCGTCCATATTTTCCTCTCATTCTAGCTGGAGGTGGGGATTTGATTTTCTTCCTCTTCCGTGATAACTTTGTAAGCTTGGTTTCTCCTAGAGCATCAGTACCAGCCCACTTCCACTGAACTGTGCCTTAAGCACTGGGCATTAGTCTGTCCCTAAAAAAATCCAATGTTTCCCACCAAGGGGTGGGAGGGACAACAGGGTGTTTAGACTCGGTGAAAAAGATTTCGTGAAGACTTGGTGAAAAATCAAATACTCATGAGAGAAGCGAAAAAAAAACAGGAGTGAAGAGGGCAAATAGCCACAAGGAAGACATAAGGATCCTGTGGCAATCAGACAGTCCTGCATCTCCCAGAGATGTCCCAACGGCAGCAACGCTGAAGGGCCAGAGACACGATCCTCCATCCTGCAGTCCATCTCCAGCACCTGCTCCCCACAGGCAGAGCCGGCACAGCAGGAACCCTCTCCCCATCTTCAGACACTCTTCTGCCAAAACATTACCCTGAGGAATCGTTTTGAGAGGGAGAAGATTTTTAAGAATCCAGGATGGGAGCAGGGAGGGTCAATTTTGTTGAGGATGTGGGGACAGGATCCAAATCTTCAGGCTGCAGTGGGAGAGGAGGAGAAATGATGTGACTTGACAGCTCAGATGAGGATAGAAGGGAAGGGGAAAATGGCACTCTTGAGTATTGGTGGAGGAACAGGACATCTATACGGGGAATAAGTGGGATTCTGCTCTGACTCCTGAAGCTGAAGGCTTTCTTCCCAGGGGGTCTGGTGAAAGTCCCTGGACAGAAATGCTGGCTCCTGTAGTGATGAGCAGACCAAGCTACACAGAAGGGGCCAAAGCTGAAGCTGTGGCTCTCGAGTTTTGGCTCCTGCTACACGTAAAGTTAAAGCTTTATCAACCAGGTACCCACAAGCGCGATGAAGACGCCAGCAGTGGCATCACAATTGTCTCTGTAGTGGCTCCCTCCTCCCCATAGCATCAGGATCCAGCAAAGGATCCAGACGCGCGGTGTTGCCCTGGAGTAGAGATCATCTTTTAGTCCTGCCTGTAGCAAGGCAAGACTCCAAGGTGTTCTAACTAAGCCCAGTTGCTCTGAGTTTTATGACACTTTCACCCTTCACAGCCTCCCCTGCACGCTGCCAAGCTCTCTGCACTCCAGACCATGGTTTGTTCAATGGTGTGTGAAAATACAGGATCAGCACCATTCGCCGCAACAATTAGTGAGGGTTTTCACTGGTGTCATCAACAGAATAATTTGGCTATTATCTTCCTATTCCACAAAGTAATAAAATGCAGAAGTGAATGAACCGGGCGAATTGGCAGTCAATCATTAATCTAGCATACGTTTGATGTGAAGATCTTTTACTGATAAAAATGTTTTAATATAAAAAAAATTCACAACTCAGAACAAGAGTTTTATAATTGGCAATGAATCCTCAAGTGAGTTTTATAGATCAGTTAATGTCTGGATGAGTTAAGGGTGAAAGGTAAACTTGACATTAAACGCTTAGTTAAGAGTGCCAGAGGATTCATCATTGCCACTAAAGGGATACTGAAGTGAAACTACACCACTTTTTGCCTTGTTGAAAAAATAGGTTTATAAGAACATTTGCCATCTTTGGAGTCCAAGGAAAAGAGTGCAAATACTAGGGATCCAGCACTCAGACTATTAAAACAGGTTAGAGAGAGAAAATCTAAAGATTTAGCTCTGTATTTGAGCTGATATACTCTCCTATACCTTGTTGACCCTGTTCCACACCAGCTCCCTATGCAAGACTTGGGTTTCTTGTATTCTAGATAAAAAAACTGCTATTGAAGTAAAATTGTTTCTGTCTTTCAGCAGAATGGTTTAGTTTTCCAAAATACACAATTGATATTTTGGCTTTAGCTACTTGGCACCTTTCCTTCATCTTAGAGGAAGATGCCAAGTAAGGCAAACCACACAAAGGGGGAAATAGCAAGTCTTCGTGAATTGAACCTTGTACAAAGCTAATTCCCTCGACCTCTGTGCACACCAGCAGCTAACAGGAGCTGCATTCATTTGCACTCGGACATCTTTCCTGCTTTCAATTCTAGAGCAAAGTCACTCAGAGTGTAATTTCCCACAGTATTATTGCAATAACAACAGGCAACGTACCCAAGTCACAAGTCAGGCTGTCCTTCACGTCACAAGAACTGGAATTTCAGGGGGTTTTATTTGCCTTCCAGACTTTGAGACTTCAGGCTGTGCTTTTTCAAGTCTGTCGACACAACTTCCACTGCTAGAATTCATCTCCTAAGCATTGCCTTCACAGGAGAAGTGCCACATTGGCAAAGCTATTCAGAGAGACTTCTACAATTAGTAGATGCAACTAAAAATCATTTGGTAATAAAGTGTGAGTGACACAATCAATATTGTCATAGACTGGGGAAAAATTCTGAGGCAAGAAGAAAAAAAGAGACGTTAACTGAAAGGAAGAGCAATTTTTAGACTGATAAAAAATACAAAATACACTTAAATGCCTCATGAAGACTAAAGAACCTCACTGCCAGGGCGTAAACTGGGATACGACATACTTGCCTATGAAACGTAGTATATATAACAGCTAAGAAGTTATAAACATTACAAGTCATTTTAGGTATCGATATGCATGCCACACCTGTTCAAGTACATATTTAATCATACTTTAGATCTACATAGGAATAAGAAATTTAGTATGGCACCAGTATCAGAAATTCATAAAAACGTGACATTAAGAAAATGAAATAGAACCCTGTTATAATATAGATTTCTGATTCAAAATATCTGACACAAAAGCATATGAGAGATGATCTATAGACTACAGAACTGAATAGTCACTATTGGGACCTTATAAATATAAATGTTCACGGAAATTTTAATAAGGCACAATAGGAGGATTTGGGGAACATGAAGAACCTGGTCAGCTTATAAAATCTAAACTCTGCTACAGAGTAAAGTGAAAAGGAAAAAGTTCATTTGTGGGTTGCTTGTTAAGAGAACATACAGTGTAATACACTAATGTGCTCACTTGCCATTGGGCTCTGTGCTGCTGGCACTCATTTTCCTTTGTGCTCTTAGAAGAGCACCTTTGGCTCAAAGATGGACCAAATGAGGAAAAACTGGCATTGATCTTCAGAGGGTGAAGCACTGCGTGGGTCTGGGATAAATACGAACTAAGTCTAGACAGCTGGGGCTTTTATTTCCCTTGCTCTCCTGAACTGATGAGTTCTCCGCTCATTGGTAATTTGTAAGTTGTGAAGAGTGACTAGTGATTTTGGGGTGCCTGACCTGAGACAGCAGTGCCACTGTTTTCAGTAACCACAAGTCCAGCTCTTCTGTGACACACGAACGAGGATCTTGGTACAGAAGGAGGTGCTGGACACCCAGAAACGCAGTTGCTCCTTTATAACATGGAAATAGGCAGCACTATTTTGTTTTAAGCAATTAGCCAGCAAAGATGCTTATCACTGACCACAGATCAGCTCCCCAGCGGTGCCGTCAGTCAATTCTCCTGCCTCCCATTTGTCCCCAGGCCCCAGAGCCTGGGCACTTCCCACCCAGCCATGGCAGTAGGTCCTTTGTCTTGTGCATCCTTCTGCTCAGAGCAACCCCCTCCCCTCCTGTTCTCCAGCCCAGAGTGCCCTTTGTAAGCATTTGATTGCGCCTTTCTAACCATCGCTATTTGCCACTTCTTAGTTTTTCTCCTCGTCAGCATCACTTCATCATTCCTTCCAGAGCACCTTCCCTCCCCTTTTCCAGGCGGAAGCTCCTTCGGAAGAAACATTTCTAATTAGCCACTTACAGAAGGTAGAAGCCATCCTTGACTAACCCTTCCCAAGCCACCAGTGGCCATGTGAATGAATCAAACCCAAAGCCACCCTTGCTCAGCTGAGTTCTTTGCTGCTACATCGCACTCACCCAACGAGCAGGGGGTTTCAAGGTGTTTTCTTCATGCATTAGTAGTTAATAGTCTGTGCAGGAATCCCAGCTCCGCTGAACAACATAAACCAAGTGGCAGCTTCAGAACCCTCTAGAAGGGATGGAACAACTCCACTTGACCTTTCCTATGGACATCAGCAGCAGCATCACCAGTGTTGCGCTGGTTGTTTTCTTATCTGCATAATAAACCTAAACTCAGTCATAACTTTATGTCTAAAATACCTCCCCTCTGCCGTATTTCCTTGTACTTCCCCTCAGTGAAAGCCAGAACACTGCATGCACTGGTAATCTTTACTTAGTTATGTGAAGTTATAGCAAAATTAAGGATGCCTATTACAAAAAAAAAAAATAAAAAAGAATTCATACATTAAATTATTGTTCCCTTAATGTATAGCGAGAGGCTTCATGACTTCCAAGACCTGGCAGCTTTTCAAAGCAGACCTGTGAGCCTTGATATGCAGACGGCTCCTGATCTGAGACTTTTTGCCAAAAGGCAAACTCGGCAGAACAATAAATGGAACAAATCCAGACAGTCTGTGGAGATCAGCCAGCTCTGCATGAATGGCACCGCTTGCAAAGACAGGCAAGTGAAGCATCGACAAACCAGCAAGCCAATAAACACTGAAATCTCTCTGTTGTATTTGTTATATATTCACAGCTCTTTCTGAACTTAGATAAGAACCAATAATAATCCATTCGATACCCTGAATCTGACGCCTGGCAAAAAACAAACAAAACCAAAAGCAAACAAACAAAACCACAACAAACCGCAGACACACAAACAGATTTGTTTCTGTTCTTGTTGTATAAACTTTTCCCTCTAACATGATTTGAAAATCAAATCACCCCTGTTGTTTACTTCCTTTTGAAGAATTTGAATTTTTCTTCAATGATACATCTCCCACTTTCAAATCTTTATCCCAGAGGTGTGCTTGGAGACTCTCACTCCACAAACACTGTTAAAACTATGGTATAAACACCCAGTTAGCACTGTCTAATACACTAGCTCAGAATTTAAAAGTGAGCCTGACTGGAAATGATCTAAGAAATAAAAAATCCCATGGATTTAAGGTCTATACACACTATAGGTAAACGTGGGGCAGCAGCCATAGCAGGTGCACTCGCCAGGACACCAAATCTGCAGCAGCACCTTGCAGAGACAGGGAGAAACACCTCGGCAGCTCACAGCACGGCTAAAACACCACGTGAAACACAAAACCTTAGATCAGACACGTCAAGCCAAGTTAGTCACACAGTCTGTAGCATAAAAAGTCTTTAATATGTGTGATTATGTCTGTCCCTGGTAACTGGATTGGAGATTTATATCTTGCCCCAGAAGCATGAGATTTGGGGTCCACTTCCCGCTGCAGTATCTTCTATACTCCATTTAAAACTCCAGATGCTCGAGACTGAAACTCCACCTGAAGCTCTTTGCTTGCAGTTGCAGAAAGCAAGCTTGGTTTGCAGTCACCTCAAAAAAACAGGACTTTGGGACAACATGAACCATGGGCTCAATAGCCAAAAACACACAGTGATTTCAGCCGCACTGACACAGAGCAAAAGCTCCGAGGGAGACTCAGGTCAGGAAGAAGCAGTGATCAAAGTGCCACCAAGAGCTGCAGTCACAGCTGTGCCCACCCTCACCAGTGTGAAGAAGGGAAGATCTTCCCCTGGGCACCCTCCTCCTTCCCACTACCATGTTTCCTCCCTCCTGCTATACCAGCTCAGTATATTTAACACTCTGCTCCTGGAGCACATTGACCCCCACCATGGGTAACTCCAGAGACTGTGCAGGCTGCAGGGCCAGGGATGGAAGGGGACACCAGGACCAGTCTCACCTGAGACACAGGAGGAAAACCCACCAGATTCAGCCTGGCCAGTGGTGGACCTGTAGTACCTGGCCCAGTATTGTTTCTGAAGGCAGTAGGAAGAGCAGTTTGAAGAGGAGGAATGAGATATGCAGCACCATCGGAACAGACAGCACCTTGTCTGCAGTGTGAGCAGCACACATTTTTACCCTGAGACACTAACCCAGGTTGCCCAGAGAGGTGGTGGATGTCCCATCCCTGGAGACATCCTGGGCCAGGCTGGATGGGGCTCTGAGCAAAACCCAGTGTAAGCTCTGAGTACATCATTATACTTATTTTAAAAATATAGACATGAGAAAATACATTGAGATTTTTCATTTTCCCTTGGACAGCACCCAATAAAATCTTAAGTCCTGCAACGAAAAATTACTAGTGTTGCTCTCACCACAGCAACCTCACAAATCACCCTTTAATTCTAGGAAATGAGACAAGATCAGCTCAGAACTGAAGTCTCCCAACAGTATTTCATCTAATAATGGCCATCAAAAACCTGATGCATTTCAACTCTGGAAAAACATCACTTCGGCTGTGGAAACTCTTACCAAGAAATATATTTTTGCTTCCTTTTAGCAGCAGTTTCAGATGGATTGATCAGCTATACTCCAAAAAATTCCACCTTACTAGCTCTAATGACTTCTTTGGACCAGTTATCAGAACTTATCAGCTCTCACTGAGCTCTTCTGCGCAGACGCTGTCGCGGTGCGAGGGTGAAGCCCATAACAATTGGCAGAATATTTCATTTGAGTTAGTGATTGGATTGCACTTTATATGCCTGAGCGGCACTTTGCAATGCATGTTCTGTCATTTTGGTTTACTTGGAATATGACTTTTTATTTCTACAGTGGTGTCTTTCCGAAGCGACAGAAGTTAGCACATTTTGCATCTTGCCTCTGCTTAGATTTTGAGGATTTTATAAGCAATTGGAAAGCTGTGTTGGCAACTGTCCATGGCAAAGTCCCACGGGCGACTCAGAGCCAGGCAAACCTGTCCAGCTTAACCCGGGGCTCTGCTCTCACCTTCCAATTCTCTTTCTTGGAAAGTGCATAGACCAACTGACTCCCGCATAAACT
Source organism: Columba livia (assembly GCF_036013475.1). Lineage (NCBI taxonomy): Eukaryota > Metazoa > Chordata > Aves > Columbiformes > Columbidae > Columba > Columba livia. Next base: position 6,801,114 of record NC_088608.1, read on the forward strand.
TTATTTAAATCTGACAACTGCATTGTTTTTGTCTTTTAAAACCAATATTCTTATGAACAATGTACACATTCATACAAAATACTTTAAAATATTAGAAAATGCTAATGCTTTAAATGGTATTTAATGTAGCTGTTATTGTCCAGAGATTTGCTTTTGTTAGACCCCAACCTTGTGAACACCTGATGTCACTCCAATTAGTTTCATAAGAGCTCAAGTTCCATTTAGTGGAACTGTGTAAAAAATACATATCCATAGGTTGTATATGAAGAATGGAGTTATATGCAGTACAAGCCTGCAAAAAAATTAATGCTGTTGGCATAATGGCATGCTTGAAGAATCGAGCTCAACATTACCTACAGCTTCTAGATCTGTTCTGCTGTTGCATGTTTTAAATTTTAATTCAGAAAACACGGAGAAAGGTTCAATTTTCTTTTATGGTATAGTCATATTGATATAAAAGCTTTGCTTCTGCATTATGATAACTGTTAAGAGTCTACAAATTGTACTGCAGATTTACAACATCACAGACAGTTTGAAAAACCCTCCAGGCTTAAGGTGAGAAGTGGAAGTTATTTTTCAGAACAAGTTCTCCTGAAAGCACACATTAAAAAAATACATATAATCCAGCAGCCCCAGTGATTCAGTCTGTAGCACTTGGCAACCTGAGCTCAACACCAAGCACCTATTCCACGAGGATACCCTGTGTTCCCATCCACTGCCCAAAAATGCTGAAACACAACTATGTGACAAACCAGAGGATGCCGGAATGACAGTGAATAGGAACGCTTAGAAGGTTCCTTTTTTAAAAGAAGGACAAAAAAATCTTTCCCTCAATTTCAGTGTATTTTGGGGAAGACAAAGACAACTGCTCATGCAATGAGGAAAAACAGGCAGGCAAGTGTCTTAAGGTAAGGCTGTTCATTTCATGCTTTATTAGCACAATCCTATTATTTTTTCCCTTCATTTTAATTAACAGAACTCTAATATAATGGAGCAATCCTGAAGGCCTCATAGTTAAAAGCTGTAACTTCTATTACAAACTCTATTTTTAGTGATATACAATTTTGGGTAGGGAATTAAGAAACAGCTTAGACTGAAAACCGTCAGGTTTATCTTGAAAACAAACAGAAAAGAGAGCGAGGTCTACAATTTGAAGTCAATCTGGCAGTGCTGTGTTACAGGTCACTCGCATTGCCTTAATTTGAAATGTTAACCCTCCTCCCACAAAACTCTCATATCTGAACACTGCAGTACTTCATTTATTCGTGTGCAGAGAATGCAAAGTTTGTATGTAGACTTAAAGATCTTAAAGAAGTGGTCTCAAGTTGCACCAGGGAACATTCAGATTGGATATAAATTTCTTCTCAGAAAGGGCTGTGGAACAATGGAACAGGCTGCCCAGCAAAGTGGTGGAGTCACCATCCCTGGAGGGGTTTAAAAGATGCATAGATGAGGTTCTTAGGGACATGGGTTAGGTGCTGGAGTTAGGTTATGGTTGGACTCGATGATCTTATGGGTCTCTTCCAACTGAAATGATTCCATGATTCTAAAACCCAGAGGTCACTCAGCCCAGCATATGAAAAAGAGAAGGTGCTGTCCTCAGGGCACCAGCAGCCCTTGGCTTGGGTCTAGGACGCCCAGCATCCAGATAGGTCCTCCAACAATCAGCTGCCCAGAGACAGCCCCTGCAAAGCAGCTCTTACTGCACCCAGGGACACATCTCAGCTGTGCCTCATCTCAGTCCCACCAGCTGCCCATCATGTCCTGGGGATGATCCTTACCACCTGCGAGTTTTCATGTGCACCACGACACTTTTATTTTCTCCCCATGGCCTTAAGGACTCAAATGCGTACACAAGTCGCACTTCCCAGCTCCCAAAGGACCAGGGCTCTTCACCAACCTAACAGGAAGGTGCTGCGTAGGCACATGTAGCATTCAGGTGGCACCACAACCAGGCTAGAAGGTTCTGCAGACCCAGACAGCACAGCTGGAGTGAAAAGCCCCATGGATCTGGGCAGAACACAGCTGATACTCCTAGCCCTGACTCTGGAAATAAAGCTCTCGCCTTGTTTGATGTTCAAGACAAGGTTGTATTTCACTCTTCCTAGATACCCACACACTGTTTAAGGAGTCCATAACATCTGGCCATTGCAGCAATCTACCTCAGAGCTCTATCTATATTAAAGCACTATGATTTCCATCCGAACTCTTTGGGACTGATGAGAAATTAAAACAAGAAACATTTATTTAACAGCAAATGCCTTAACTCCAGTTGTATTACTCTTCCAAAAAAATAACCCGTATGATGGCACAGATATTTCTAAAAATGTTATGAGCCTCGTACACAGATTTTCTCTGAATGAAAATAAGAGTCTGCATCAGAAGGGTGGACTTTAATGCTCAGCAAAGCAAAACTTATTTTGCATGAACCTGATATTTACTTTTTATGAAGTCTACATCTAGCTAAGAGAGGCAGTTAGCATGGATTGGATGGGGATATGATCGCAGTGTTGCCTCAGGAAAGCACAGCAAGGCTTTGAATTGGATACAAGGAGATTATTAAATGAGGAGATTCTGTTTTCTGCCTCATCACAGGCCGATATATAGCTGAAGTTGCATTTTCTGGAGTGTATAATGGAGAACAAAATGATGTACATCTTCCTCTTTTCTGTAGGGGTACATTTCATAAAGGTAATGACAACCCTGGACTCCCTAGGCAGCAGAGGTGAGATGGTATCCCTAGCCAATAATCTGTTACGCTGATTTGGGAGCCATAAAAGACGGGAAGAAAGGCCTAAAGGTCCTTGTTTCATTTTCCAAAACAACAAAGGGACAAGACGATTAAAGCTTTTAACCTTCACTTAGCAAAATAGTATGGATTATTTTTTTTGTCATTGACTTCAATAGCAGAGGACCATGCCTTAAGAAATGTGATATTTTGGCCCTGTAACTTTTGTGGGGGTGTGACAACAAGCAATTTGCCCTCTCTTTGTCTTAAATTTCACACTTTTAAACACTTTTTGCTTCTTTTAACTGTAGCGTTCTCCTTATAGGTACATATCCACATCACACTTTTATTAAACATTACATTTAAAGTTTAACATCATATTAAAGAGTTGCTTTTTTATTATATGATGTATGTGTACCATACCATAAAATGTCAGTCCGCCTAACACTGTAATCAACATAGGAAGACTTAGTGGAGAAAATTAGCCTGAGAAATACACTTATAAAAAGAGCAACCTAAGCAACCGGTGTGGTTCCTGTGTGACAATCAGTCCCAGGATCACTTTATCCAGCCGTACACACTCACAAATCAGTGTCCTTGCATAATGTATAGGATATGAGGGCTAACGAGTACTTTAAAGTGGTTCCTGAACTAGTGGAATCATCTATAGATGCTTTACAGCGTGCAGAGGACAGTGAGCAAGGCAGGTGACAGCAGCAGGACAGTGACACAGTGATACTACAGAGCAGCAGCCGCACTGCACCAGGTCCATCACACATCGCATTTCTCGCACACAATCCATTTGCCATTTCCAGGTGTTTGTTATCTCACCATCAATGAATCAATGGAATTACAAGCTTATTATGCACAGTCAGGCTTGGATTCTACCACATATTAAGACAACATATGAGGCTTTTTAATACTGATACGATGTTTCCTTGTTTAATTTTTAAACACCTACTGCTACCAGAGCACAAATCCTATTATCAGCTTTTTAAGTTATTACCTCAAGGTCATCTTCAACAGCATTTACCATTATATTACCAGTATCAAGAAACTGTCTTTAGAATGGTTTTATATATTTACCAATTGCAAGTTTGGACCTTAAATCAGTCGAGTTACTTGATTTTGATGCAAACTGGGGAGAAATTTATGAATTAATTTCAGTAGAGATGAAAATTACTCACCAGTATCTCTACTTGGGGAAGCACGGTAATCTGTTGTGGTGGTATTGGCAGCAGGACAAGACACATTACACTTGCAATGCATCAGAGGAAGGAAAGGCTGCAGGCTTGCCCATGAGGGATGGCAAAACCAAGTTAAGTTGTCAGCCCACTTCTCCATCCCGCAAGAGGCTGAGGATGACAGCGTTATTTTGGTTTATTATTTGGTCAGCATTCTTTGGCGCCTGGTCCTGTATGAGAGAGGAAGGACAAAGAAAGCAACCAGGAAAAATGAAAATGAAAGTAGCCACAGCAGATGTAACCCACAGTGTTACAAAACGCAGGGGTGACGCTTCAGAAGTTGAGCATCTTCCGTGGTGGCTCCAGACCGGTATGCTCTGTTGCCCCCTAATCAATATTCAACAAACAAGAGGTGGCCTTCCTCTCTCAGGAACTAATGAGTGGCTAATGACCCTAATCTGGTGTATAACAGATTGTTAATACTGGTACAAGAAAAGCCCTAGTGAGACAAGCAGTTGCTGGCAGAACAGGAGGGCAAAAGAGTCATTTGATTTAAACTGATCACAAGCTGCACTTCTCTCCGGAAAGTTATGATAGTTATTTGTTATGATAGTTATTTGTTATGCAGCTCTGCCTTATACAAGCAGAACAAAAATTAAAGGATTGTGATATTTTCAATATTACATTTATGAAGATGATTACCCAGCTGCTGTTTAATTTCCATCTGTGTTCTGCTGTGTTTATACCATTAGTGCCACACTGTGGTTAGACAGACAGGCTCATATTTTGGAAAAAAAAAAGTGTGGCTGACAATTACCATTTAACTTTGTGGAGCAGCAACAAATGGGCTTTCTGTACACTGTTACCTATAAGTCATAATGACTGCTTTCTTTTCGCCGGCTTTTCAAAAGCAAGCAAGAAACAGAGAGACTCAAGCAAAACCCAGCAGCTCTCTGCTACATGGAAAGAAGTTGCCTCCGTGCTAAATTTGCACAGCTTAAGCTTCGACAGACTAAATTAATTCCCTCCAGCAAGCAGTACACAATATTTTTCATATTAGGAAGACATTGCAATACATCTAATATCTATTTGCTTCCTTTTTTAAGAAAAAAAAAAAAAGCAAAACAAAAACTATTTTTAGATAATTCTACATTCATGCACCATAGAAATGGTCTTCATCTGTATGTTACCCTACCCCAATAATACACTACTGCTTTCCATATGGCACATTAAATCATGTTTTCTAGTGAGTCATAAAACAGGGGTTTTACAGGATACTCTCAACGTGCTTTGGAAAGGAAGAGGAACCTTGTGGCCATCCTGAATAGCCATCTATCATCATGGGTCCCAGCCAGGGCAGCAATTCCCTGCTTGGAAGATTCCTAGGCTGTCTCCAGATGACCTTCTATTTCCTCAGTGAAAAGCAAAATAGGATCTACAACCTGACTGCAAAGACACTGAGGGTCCTCCCTGTTCTCCTGCATCTTTTGAGCGTCCTGGCCAAGGCTCTTGAGCCGCCTCTTCAAGCTCTCGTAAGGGAAAACCCAAAGGCCTCGGGTACTGGTGAGCCTTTCTCAGAGAGCCGCCCACGATTAAAGGTTTCATTAGCTACCCAAAGGGATGTGACCTGCGGAGCAGAGCCCACAGAACCAGTACTTGCACCCCCACGAGCCTTCTTCTTGTGCCCATGGGAGGTCCCCTCGTCCCTCACCAGAGAAGCACCTCACCGTGCTCACAGCTCATGTTTTAGTCACCTGCCTCTCAGATCTACTCTGATAGCTCCTACTATTTCCTCAGGCCAATACACTTAAAAATTCATATCTCTTCTGATCTTGGATATTGATTTGGAGAGGCTGCGGTTGATCCAGGTTGTTCTGACCCAGGCAGGAGCTATTTCCCTATTGCTGCACATTTTACCATTGCCTCGCTCCCTCTGAAAACCCCTCTACAGCCACCTTTGATTTCACTCTCGTGCTGCTGCAGGGCAATATCATACAGGCAACCCCAAAGCAGAGAACATTTTTGGTGCTTTTTATTTTTCTTTTAATGCTACATATTACCTGTTTTTGACAGCAGGCTAGTCAAACTCCACCAGAAGCTTGTATCCCAGCATTTCTTACAGAGAATCAGAAATTAGTACCTCTGCTGTTACTCCTTTTCTTTACAAATAATTGCACCAGGCTGATTTTTCTAGAATGAGCCACAGCTGTTTTCAAACTGTCACTAAACCTCAACCTCTCCAGCCTGAAAACAAGCAGCAACTTTTCTCCCATATGTGACACCTTTGATTGACAATTTTTTCTTCATAGCTGGTTCTTCACACTTAGAAGAGCTATAAAAGGTAAAGAAGGTGCACACAAGCCTTGTTTTCTGAAGAGCGGAGGAGAATTGAGAGGACTTGCTTTTCCTACTGGGCATTAGCTTTCAGAGATGCTGACCATCCATATTTTCTATTGATTACAACATTAGTTTGGGGTATTCCTTAGATATAGAAATCAGGCCTATTACCTTCATGCTTCGGTTCTAAAAATACATTGTTCCAAACACAGACTTTGTGCTGCCTTGGGCAACTATCCATAAATCTCTACAAGCACTAAAACTCAAGGACTTAAGCTCTTCAAGAAACAGTTATCTTTACATATCAAGCTGGCTTTCTGGATGTGACAAATATGCTATTATTTATACATCTAATAGAGACCGGCATTCCATCCCCATTCACTGTGGTAAACTTATCACAGTAAATTCAGAGTAACTACACTGTTGCCAAACACTCAAAGTGTGTACGGTCACACAACACTAATGAGAAGGGGGTTGCTGGCTTGCTCTCCTTCTGTTTGAATGCTCTGGAATCCTTTTATGGAAAATTAGAGCAATGTGGATTTAAGAGTATTTATTTATTGTACCACTGGTCAAAACGTTGCAAAATCATACAACTGAGAGAAGAGAAACCACAGGGAATACCAGGAACTTGTCCTTTTGATATTGAAAGGCTCCTCTTCAGTTAATTAAAGGCTGTATTACCCTGAACTGAAAATCAACAATTCTCATGGGTTTCAAATGCACAACGCCTTCTTCCTCCCTAAGAAATAGCATTTTTTCCTGACTTAACTTTCCTCTTCTCAAAGACAGAGAAAAAATGCAGCAGCAAGTCTATCTTGGAAATAATAAGTTACCCACTATATTGGAATAGTATTTAGGTGACAACAAGGCAGTCCACAGAAGTGCAACATTATTTGTTCAGTCAATCTCTTTTTGAGTGATAAAACAATTCAAGGCCCAAGCCATTAAAATGCTGAGGAAAGAAGCGAGGAAGAAACCTGGGGAAGAAACAGCACAGCAATATAAAATATTCAGAGTACTTATCCATGATATAGTTTCAGAGACAGTGGCCGCAAAATAGGAAAACAATTGTAGTGTTTGAAAACTAGAGCTGGGCAAATCAATGATTGCTAGTCATCAACCATGCCTCATACACATCATTTATTCAATCAGAATCTTTCCTTTATCCTCCTTGACAGAAACAATAAAAAACTACTCTATGCAGTTAAGCCTCAATCTGTATATCTGAGCAAGACAGGAATCAGATAATTCATTTTAAGAGGGAAATTCTTGTTCTAATTTTCCTCCTAGGTAGCAGTTTTCCAACACTATACAGTGTCCTACCATCTGATTCTCAATCACAGTTATTGCAAAAGCATTCACATGGAAATAGTGGTGGTAACAGCTTGGTTCAGGGGCCCCTTCTGCCAAATTAAACCTAAAAGCATTGAGTATTGACGACCATGGAGGTCATCATCTAACCGAGAGGGAAAAGTGGGAGTTATTACACATATCAAGAAATACATGACTAAAATACAAGGAAAAACTTCTTCAATATATTTTTTTCATCTATTTTATCATGTCTATTAACATGGTGGAAAAGCCCTTGTCCTGGGAGGTTATCACATTCTCCTACACCCTTTACAAATAGCAAAAAGATGACTTTAGCCCCAAAATCAAAGAGGACCTTACATGGAGGGAGTCAGAAAAGGAATAGGAGGAGACAGGACCATCAGGATGACAGGCTGTGGTCTCCACACACCAGGAGCCTCGCATGTTTGTTATCTATCGAGCATGAATCTTAAGGAGCAATGGGAAGGAAAGCAACAAAGGCCTTTCCAAGACCTGTTTTCAGGCCGTGAAGGCAACTTGAGACAAGACACTATGTTTGTAAATGCAACAAAGCCAGGGTGGTGTCACAGGATGATCTGTCACTTCTCAGCGAGAGATGATCCATCGGGACAGGCTGTGACCAAGGGGATGGGGACAAACGTTAGCATTTGGCATGGCTACAATTAGTCAAGGTCAGAGAAGAGGATGCTGTGGTGACCAAGGCACAAGTAATTAAAATCTAGACAAGATTATTAAGGACTTCTTGTTAGGTCCCTAATCAAAGATGACTCTTGAGGTCTGAAGTGTGACTGTGTCCCAGTCACTAGCGACTGTGCCCTTTCTCTCTTCCCCATCCAGCTCTCCCGTTGTGCCAACTCTTCCACCTTTTGCCTTCTCTTCCTTTGTTCTCAATTAAACCCAGGCTAAAAACAACAGACGAAGCAGCTTCTGTCATAACTGGCACCACACAGTAAGCACTGTATTAGCTAATGCATTAGACACTGAAAAACAAGGAAAGGGATAAATTATACCCTTGTCTGTTTATTCAGCTGCTGTGCCCTGTCAGATGCGTGTTGTGGTGTTTGTTTGTTAAACCTCCCATGCAAAGAGCGATAGATATCTAGAGAGCTCTGGTGCTGGCAGTGCCCAGGCAATGGTCTTCCTGTCCCATGCAATTCCCCCTTCCCTTCAAAGGTCTGTCACCTCTGCCTTCTGATCTTTGTATTTCAGGAGGAAATGTTCACACTCGTGGAATTGGTTTATTGATCTGGAGCAAGCACAGAATGAAGATGGTCAAAAACAGGAGCCACGTGTAGGACGGTATGTGAAATTCAGAAATACATGAAGAAATCAGGCAAGTTCTGTCCCCAAGCTGTAGGAAAAGGAAAGAGATACTTCAGTTTTAGCTGTCACTTACAGGACAAGCATCTTTTACCAGCTTTTTCCATCCTAAGGACAGATATAGGGAACAATAT